>NC_064865.1:19710589-19743089 GCF_024139225.1 Suncus etruscus | reverse complement strand
TGAGCCTGCCAGCAGCAATTTCTGAGCACAGAACCAGGAGTAACTCCTGAGCACCTCTGGGTATGTCCCAAAAATGATAAATAAACAAGCAAACAAACAAATAGTAATAGGGAATAAAAGCCTTGACTGCTAATGTTGACCTCATCTAATCCTTCATCCTCCTATTCAGCCCAAATTTGGCATGAAAGGCATATCAAAGAGGTTGAAATTATCTCCTAGTTCAACCTAAATCATCTCCAGTATTGGAGCAGCAAATTAAGTAACCTTCCCAATGCTACCTCTTCAGAAGGAAAATTTGGAACTTGGCATCCTTTGCCTTCAGAAAGTTCTTTAGGTCTAGTAGATGCATAACTAGGCTGTCACATTGGGGGAAATGAAGGGTTAGAGTTCTCAGGAATATACTGATCTTACATTGTAGGATTACAGGAGAATTTACTTATGCTACAAGACCTTGGATTTATAAACCAATATGGTAGGATGAGTTAATCTCTAAATTTCTTTGCAGTAAATAAAACAACTCAGGTAAAGAGAAGATTCTGTGCAACAGTATGCCAAGGAAAGAAATGGAAGGACCACATCGAAGCTGGAGAATATATGATTATATACATGTATATATACACATAGAATTATGAAGTCACAGAAATACTTAGATAATACCACAAAAATCTACTAGTAAAATCTTAAAATATCATTAAAATTCTTCCACCACAGTTTAAGGTTTCTATTAGTAAATTCAGTCTGTTCTGAGAGCTTATTTACCATCTCAGTATGGAAATACTTGAAAACTACAATAACATTAAAAAATAAAAATCTGAAAAACTACAATAATAAATTAATTTTTAGTTTTGTTCTTTTATCCCAATTTCTACTAATGTAGAAAGAAACTCGAGTACTATGGAAAAACATGCAAAATGATATTGAGTGTTTTTCCCCTTAAATCATAAATTACAACCTTTCATAAGTTGTCTGGGGAAATGTGGGGTGATTTAAGAGTTGACATCTCAAACAAGGCCTGATGTCAATAATTCATGAGTCAATTTAAAAACATTCTCTAATGAGTCTTTGATACCAGAAGCAGAATTATTATCTCTCTGAGAAGACAAGGACCTGAATTTTGATCCTTGCTTGTCATCCCAGATCCACTCAGTGTAGATCCAGGATGGGATTGACCAAGAATTCTCAAACTCAGCATGTGGGTGAATGGCGTTGTGTGCCACAAGCTATAGGATATTTAGCCTACAAGATATCCAGCAGATATTAAAAGTGCCTCTGCCAGATGTACCCATCATAATACCAAATATCTCTTGGGTAGAGTGGAAAAGCAAATTCCCATTGAGACCAAATGGCTAAGACCAAGGATCAAAAGTCCTTCATAAAATTGAACTGTAGATCTACCAAATACTAAGACATTCTGAATTTTAACTGCCAGATTTCTCTGATCCAATAATAAAAGAAATAAATTATAAGTATCTTACTAGTTAGATATCTTAGTACCTTTAAAATCCCAATATGGTGTCAGGAGAAATTCGTATTTGAATTATTCTAATTTCTTATGAGCCAACCCAGCTGCCAGCTGCCATAGGTAACCCAAGAGCACACTCATACAAAAATAGTCTTTAACTTGACTTCTTATTTTTCCAAGAAAATTAGTTATATGATTTGCTTCAGAATTTCAAACCTTTCAGTTATGGTAAACTTCAACTCAATTCTGAGAAATCATGACAGTCTATAATAAGTTTAGTTTAGGATTTTATATGAATGATACTAATATTTTAATATCATAATCAAGCAATGGGTTCAGTAGTGTTTTGTGGCTATTCCAGTAGGTAAAACTGTGACAGTCACAATCAGAGAAGTGAATGTATATATTTAGAGTTCTTGTGATGGGCAGAGAAGCATCCTAATTATCCAAATGTTGCCTCATTACTTCAACACACATTTTATAAAAAGAACTGTATTGTTTGATACCACTTAAATTAGATTTTTACTTGACAGGAGACATTTTTTTGCCACTTCAATTTTAATAAGTAGACTTTGAGGAGTACTTATGATCTGAGATATAGGAAGAGGTGATATAGATTAAACTATTTAGAAACAACTTGTCTACATATTAAAAATGAAATATAATGAACCATTAAAGTTTTCTATTGTCCACTCTTAATCTAATCAGTGACCTAAAAGAGAATATAGCAGTGATTGATATTGAACTAGGCTTGCATAAACTCTAAACTTCTTTTCTAGGGGCTGAAAATATTGTCCAAAGGGTAAGGCACTTGCCTTCCATACAGTCAATCAGACTTAAATCCTTGGTACACCATTTTGTTCCCTAAGCCCTGCCTGGAGTGACCCTTGAGTGCAAAGCCAGGAGTAAACACTGAGCACTGCCTAAAAATAAAACTAAAGTAAAATGAAAAACGCTAACCCATTTTTCAGATTAGGTTAATAGAAGGGTTACAACTTACTTAAAAGTGCCCCATTACAGTAATTTGTAAGTAATTGTGATTTTCTTATTTTGATTCCATCCTAAGGGATGATACCAAAAGCATTAATTGGGAAAAAGACTGAGCACCCTTCCTCGAGAAAGACTCTGAACAATGTGAGTCAGAAAGAAACCAACTCAGGGATCCTGTTCCAGTGAAGAAAAGATTTCTGCAGGCAGTAGGTTCACTAAATGGCAAGTCAGGACTCAGCAATCCTGGTTCTGTGCAGCAGGATGCAGTAGAAAAGTCCAGAGTCATTAGTTGTCAGATCGAGTAGAGATTTGCACTTTTGTCATGATGGACTCTATGTTTGAGTAGCTACATCCTCCCAATCTACGTTTGCTATTATTTCTGACAAGCAAGCCTAAGGATGGCCTTCCAATTTGATTATATCCTAATTTTTTTAAAGGATAAGTTGCTTATGAAAACATTTTAACTTAATAAGTTTCCACATGACTCATCTGAGTTCCCTTGGCAGTATTATCTCTTCAAGAGGGCCAGGCTGAAAGGTTCACTGGCAAGTCTGTACAGCAAGGAGACAGCTAGGGCATCCACAGTCCAGAAAGGGACTATGGGTTCTCCAAGCCAGATCTGAGAACTCACTGTCTGAGAATCAGTGGAGCATAGAATAGAAATGCAAAATACACATTACCACCCCAGGGCTCTGTATTTGTTAGTGATTTTTATGCCTTTATTAAACTTATTTTTCATTTCCCCCTGTCCATCTATTGATGGTGATGTTGCTGCTGCTTCTGCTTTGCCCTGGGGTCAAACACGTTTACTTGTGATGCATGCACTCTTACTTGGGATCCAAACCAGTATTCAGAAATGTGACTGGTTTATCCATGATCTGAGGGAGGGACCAAGGAATTTGGTTGTGATACTCACAGATGCATTGTGACAGTGCACCACAGATCCACTCTTTATTGTGGCACCAAGAATCCCAAACACATTGGCACTGGGATTACACATCTAGATGACACATCATGCTGAGCTCAGCTTGCAAAGCAGACATTCTTTTGCTGATTTTTCTTTGGGTCCTGGAATCTGGATTTTTTTTTCATTTCCAGAGGTTATTTCCCAGCATGCTAGAGTTGGACTGTGCAAAAATCAACACCTTAACTTCCTTTTTTCTGTCATTGCTTAGTTTTCTGATTGTTTGGTCAATTCTGATAACCACAGGTTAAGTGTGAGTCTCTGAGAACTTTAAAATCCAGAGTTTACAGGCCCTTCCAAGTTCTCATTCTCTGTGCAGGTCTCTTTCCTTGAGGCATATTTACCAACAGATTCATACAAACACAAGCACATATATGCTGAGAAAAGATGATCATATTGCTTACCTGTCTCTTTGCTCAAAATGAACACATATCATGACTTTTCAAATGTTGTTATTTTCACTCTATTGTATTTAATGAAAAAACAACCTTAATCTTGCTTCTTCTCTTCCCCTGCAATTTCAATAATGGTTTAAAATTTAAAAGAGATCGTTGATTTCTCCATGAAAGTTTTATAAAAGTAGCACTTCTCTCAGTTCTAGGCCTTGCCTTCTAAAAAATAAATAAAAGAGTGCTTTTCTCTTTCTCATTGGCCATTCTATGATTAGTTATCATTAATATTTGGTGATAGTGAGATGAATAATTAAAAAATGAGGGAAAATAGGGCCCGGAGAGATAGCACAGCGGCGTTTGCCTTGCAAGCAGCCGATCCAGGACCAAAGGTGGTTGGTTCAAATCCCGGTGTCCCATATGGTCCCCCGTGCCTGCCAGGAGCTATTTCTGAGTAGACAGCCAGGAGTAACCCCTGAGCACCGCCGGGTGTGGCCCAAAAAACAACAAAAAAAAAAAAAAACAAAAAAAAATGAAGGAAAATAGAATGCATATGGATTTAGATGGAAAGGGAAGAGGCCATTTGAATGCTGTGCTTTCATATCTCAAAAATGGGAGAATGATAAATATGTAAATAATTAATCAACCTAGAACCAAAAACGAAAAGCATGAATGGGCCAGGGTGATAGCACAGTGGGGAGGGCATTCGCCTTGCATGTGGCCTACCTGGATTCAATCCCTTGTGTATCCCATATGGTTCCCCAATTACCACTAAGCACAATTCCTGGATGCAGAATCAGGAAACCCCTAAGCATCACTGGATGTGTACTAGAAATTAAAAAAAATTTTAAACATTTATACTTATGGTTATGCTCTGATGAATTTGAGGATAAAGTATATATGCAAATTGAATATATGCATATTGAATAATTAAATATTCTCAATCTGCATTCATTCACACATATTACATAAAGCACTGTCCAAATTTAATCTGATTGAATAATATAACTGATTTCCCATGAAATTTTAAATAGAGGTGATTCTTCTCCCCCCCACCCCATAATAAGAAAAAAAGAAATAAGTTTGTCTCGTAGATTTTAGCTAAATTCATGTCTGTAAGACTGGAAGTTCAAGTCCAATAAAAGGGGAGCTGATGAGAAAACCCAGAAAACTCATGGAAACTCCTGGGTTAAGCTATATCTGAAGTAAATTAACCCAGATAATAAAGTCCTTTTTAACTTACGTGACTTTAAGTAGTATTTTTTATCACTCCAAACACATACACTGACACATAGACACACACATACATACATGCACATGTCATAAGAAAATATCTATTCAGATAGAGTGGTTTATTAATAATTCTTAGAGGAACAAAATAAAAAATGTGGAGCTATGGGGCCAGAGAAATAGTATGGAGGTAGGGTGTTTGCCTTGCATGCAGAAGGACTGTGATTTGAATTGCGGCATCCCATATGGCTCCCTGCTAGGAGCAATTTCTCAGTGAAGAGCCAGGAGTAACCCCTGAGTGCTGCCGGGTGTGACACCCCCCCAAAAAAAATGTGGAGCTAGAGAGATAGTAAAGTGTGTAAGTCACTTGTCTTGCACTGCCAAGCTGGATCTGATCCCTGGCACTCCAGAAAGTACCCCAACCCCTACCAGAAATGATCCTTTAGTGCAGAACCAGGTATAAGTCCTGAGCATCAGTGGTTTGGGCCCCAAACCCCCAAATAATAAACCAATATTAAATTTCAGGCTCAAAAAGAAGGGTGCTTCAGTATGGGAAGCTAAGATAGTCCAGAGAAAGGTAAGTGTGAGGTAAGAAAGATAAAAATTAAATATGGGACTGTGTAAATCATCTAAATCAACATGTGTTTGGGGAAAGAATAGTTAAGGAGATAAGATCAGGAGGGTAAAGTTTTTAAATTTTTAGTGCATGAGCAAAGATAGGATTAAAATCATTTAGTGTTCTTCTCTTGAAAAGGTCTTTGTCAAAATATAATAATTACTCTTGTTTAGTGAGCACCTATTTTTTGCAAGTTGGGCACCAACTCTTCATTCTCTCCGCATTACTATGAGGTGAGTATTATCATTAGAATCACAGATGGATAATTACAGGTGTCCTGAGCTCCATAGCTGGTAAATGGCAGAAATCAAATTGCACTATTGAATTCTCCCCCTAGAATTTATTCTCCTCATCAGTCTTCACTAAATACTCCAACCCTTGTCTGCTTTCTGGACCCACTACTTTGTGAATAGGTCTGGTAATACAGGGTAGGATTTATTTAATTAAAATTTGATCTCCACATTCAGTCTGATATTCTACCTCTTTGATAGAAACATTGTTTTCTTTTCATTCTGTTATGATATAAATATACACAAGTGACCTAATGCTTACTCACTCATTCACAAATTAGTATAAAATAATACAAGTTTCTTCTATCAACAGAGTAAACCATCAAACTGTTTTGAAGAAAATATGAGGCACTGCAAATGAGAAGAAAGAGAATCAAAAACCACCTGGATCCTCTCTGAATTGAGATGTTCCCCCTCCTCTTTGGCTGTTAGTACCACTGAACACAGGTTCTAAAAAAGCTGCCCATGATTCCAGCTGCACAGGATTTCGTGTTTGTGTTAAATGAACATCTGTTTCCTTTAAGATACTATCAAAAATCAAAAATTAAAACCTCATGATAAGGGGGATTTCCAAGTAAAATACCAAAGGTATAAAATAAAAATAAAAATCCATATTAGTGGGACAAATTGAGAGCATGGGAAGCATGGTTTTTGCCTCCACTCAGGGTTCTATCCCTGACACTACATAAGATTCCCCAAACTCATAGTCAGAAATAATCCCTGAGTATTACCAAATATTGTCCTCAAATATAATTACATATATATATTTAATTAATTTTAATAACTTAAGATTTCATGACAGACCATGAGCTAAATTTAAGAGAAATAACAAAGATTCAACCAAGAAAATTTTCCTAAAAGGCACGAACTCTAGTCTTGACCTAGCTAAGTCCTCTTTCTGCAATATTTCCTGATTATCAGAACTCAGAAAGTCTGACAGGATAAAGCACATCTAATAGGCATGAGACCTTTTAATCCCACTATACTGCATGTTTTAATTTTCTTCCTTAGGCCCTTCCTTCTGGACTTGCATTACAAGGACAAGAAACTGTGTTCACCACCAGCACAGACCCTGTTCTTGGCAATTAGACTGGCTCTCAGAAATAAATCAATGGAAGCAATCGTTCATGAGAGTCCTTTCTAATCAGACGCAAATCCACCAACGCTTGTCCTGAACACAGTGAGGGACAAACCTGAGCACTTCCTCCTTCTCTTGAGTCTCAAACAGTCCATTCTACCTGCAAGTACCATAAATAGTGTGTCCCCCATGTTGATGAGAGGCCTGAAAGGATCACATGCCTGGTGATATGCAAAATGTTCTGGGTAAATCCTTCCCTACTGGGGTACTGTAATGATTCAGGAAGGAAATAGTAATCTAAAATGCAACTGTTTGTTGCATTAAAGAAGGTAGAGTTTGGGGGGCTGGAGCTATAGCATAGCTGATAAGGCATTTGGCTTGCAAATATAGGAGAAACCCCTGATAGAGCTTGGAATAACCCTTGAGCATCACTGGGTGTGGTCCCATAGAAAAAGAATTAGAATTCTGAAATTTAGGACCACTAAATGATTGTTTTTTCTAAAATGGGAGCTATAAGCAAAATAAATATGGGGAGTCTCTGAGTCTGGATAGTTCCACCTACCAGTGATGCTAATATCAAAATTAGGAGTATACTCAAACATTAATATTAAGGTTCTTATCAAGAGCAAAACCAGACAAATAGGAAAAAGGACAGAACCTTAGAAATGGTTTCCCAAAGCACAAAAGGGTCCCACTTGCCAAAGTATAAAAATCTTTAAAATAAAATAGTGTGTTAAAGTGAGGTGTAGAAGGAAAGAAGAAAAAAGTACTAAGTACTTGGAAAATACATAATGCTGCATTGCCAGTAATTTTAATGACTGCTGGTTTAGAAAAGCTTTTCTTTAAAAAGAAAAATAGAACACTTTTTCTTAGTTGGATAATAATAGTTTATATAATACTGAACTGTCTTCCTTACTTCTTAATATTGTATATATTTGTTATTTGTATATGTAAATACATAAGTATATTTTTTAAATAAATTCTGACCCGGAAGCTATTCTCAGAAAGTCAGAATTTGTTTTTACTTTCCTCTTTTAATCTAGACTATTTGAACTCTAAAAACTTCTGAGGGGTATGTTATGATGGTAAAATGGCTAATAAGACAAACTTAGAACATGATTTATTTAAATAATATCTAGTCTCTCTAAGAAGATATTGAAATCCTTCAGTCAAAGGATGTGCTGTTCTAGTTAATTAGCATACTCAATGTGGGGTATTTTTAATCCTTAGCTACTTCCTCATTCCCAGGTATTTTGGCATTCAGGGTTCATGGTGGGGTGGTAAGAATGCCCCTCACTACCAAATATGGGGTTTCTTCTATGGATTCCTGGCAGCCTTAGTGAATGAAGGTCTTCAGCACAGCTGGGAAAACCCTAGGATAAACACTCGATGCTTCTCTGTTGGTTCTGATGAAATCTTACACTGGTGTCCAAGGTATGATACACAGCCCTCTTGCCCCACTACCACCACTATCAGCAACATGGTGTAAACAGCCGTATGGGTGGGAGAGTCAAGAGGTCAAAATTCAAGACATGTCAAGTCTTAGTTCTGAGTTATTTTGTGATACAAAATTTCTCAGAGTCCAGATCTCTCCTCTGTGGACTAAATCACACCAGAGCTGAGCTTCCTTTAGGATAGTAGAAAGCAAGTAGATACTGGACCACTGGACATGGAGTCAACAGGCTTAACAAAAGATCAAGGCAAGGAGGAAGACATGAACTTGACACTCTGTCTCAGTGAGCCAACTGCACAACAGTCTGCCAGCTACAAAGATAACAGTCCATCTCTGCCCTAATCCCAGCAGAGCCAGGACCTCTTAACTAGGGACTCTGAGAGGCATTTTTCTGGCTGCCCACCAACTTCTTGTTAGCCTTGTTCTGCCCATCTCAGCCCATCCCAGACCCGGCAGAGAGGCTGGACATTTCTCTATCTCTAATCGGCCAGTGAGCAACACTCCTATGTTTTAAATTTGATTCATTCTCATCTTTGCTTTATGCAGCTGGGAATGATCTTATCAAAAAAAATATGTGGGTCTTAATAGCAGTGTTAAACAAACAGCAGCACTGGGCCTGGTATTCAGAGATACCTTGCGAGTCTCTAGAAACATGCTGTGTGAGGGCCTACAAAGCACAAGCTGCTTCCTGAAAACTCAGGCTGAGCTAATACTGATAAAAGCTTTATCCAATTTATAAGCAGGAGAAGGAAATCATCATGTGTGATGGAATTGGACATATAATCCTGCGCCAAACAATTATGAAACATAATGCAATTGTAGAAACTGGGCCAGGGTCCTGGCAATAACAGAGTCTTCCCTTTCAGAGAACAACGCTAATCTAGAATTATCATGCTCACAAGCTTCAGGAGAAACCAGAAGCTGTAGGCAACGACAAAATTGAAAGCAAAACCAGCTTGTGGCTGGAGATGTTACTCTAGTCGAAGAGCTTGGCCCTTGCATGGATGAGATCCTGGGTTCAAACTCCAGAGCCATGTGACACCCAGCACCATAGCGCCAAAGCAACAACACATTCTAAACATGTGTGCATATTGTACACGCTATCTGACATTTTCTCTGAGCCTTGAACAGGACACCTTGAAAACTTCTCCACACATACTTCAAGTTTGGAAAAGAACCTTAAATAATGTCATAACCTCACTGGCAGTTCTGTAAATTAGTGAGAAATCATGCTCTACTCATATAGAGAGCAGAAAAGGGAGTTTCATTGTGAAATCCATGTTGAAGAACAAACAGCATTCCTCAATGGATCCTCTTACACCTCTAACCTCCTTCTTCATCCTCTTCAACCCAAAGGATTGACTTTCCTCCATGACAGAAGTCACATGATTGAAGAGAAACTTTCCCGGAGTGTCTACATCAGGGAGAAAGACCTACCTGAAGATCAAGATCAGAAAAACATTCAGGTTCATTCTGGGTTTATGGGGCAGTGGTCTGGGATATGGATTAGATCAAATTTAAGAAGTTGGGAGCTAGAATATAGCACATTGTATATTTGCCTTGCACACAGCCAACCCAGATTTGATTCCCAAAAAATAATCTCCTGAGAAACTCCAGGAGTAATTCATGAGTGCAAAGCCAGAAGTAACCGATGCACATCATTTCTTGTCCCCAAATTGTATAAATGTGAAAGAGGGAGAGCAATGGGACATGGGCAAAGGGCTTTCTACAGCACTTCTTGGAAAAGATGAGAATGCTAACAAAGACTGAAGCTTAATTTTGTTTTAATGTCATCATTGCCCTGTGTCTCCACCTACTGAAACTCAGAAACATTCAGGACTGCACATAGACCTGTCAACATAACAGGTTAAGCCATGGAACAGAGCTGCCCTTCCCCCTTTGGAGTACAGAGAATTCAGGGAAACATTCACTTTTCACTATGAAGAACAAAAAATAAACCCTGACAAGACAGACATCTCCCTCCCTGGACCACTGTGAGCAAGTGAGCACATACCATTCTGCGCACTGCTGCTAGACAGAGCTTAGTCTAATTAATCTCTTTTTTTCTCTCTCTCTTTTCATCTCTAAACACACACACACACACACACACACACTTCTTAAATGCCTTCAGAACAGAACTTCCCTTTGCTTTTATGGGAAAGTTCACATCTTTAAATGGCTTGCAAAGCCTTTCATGATTCGGCCTCGCCTTTTCACTCTCCTCACACCCTAGGGAAAACTTCCAAGGCTCCTTCAGCAACTAAGATCCTCACCTCACCTCACACAGACCCTTGCTCAAAGTGGCACCCCTACCCTTCCCTCCCTTTCTTTTCTCATTCCCCATTCTAGTCCCCCAAGTCTCCCTCCTCCCAGATTCAGCTTCTGCAGGGATTGCCATGATGATCCTATCTTAGTTCCATCCTGCAAGTCATGATTCTCTGGCCTGGTACTTTGGGGCTCGTGATGTCATGGCACCTACTGAAATTTGCAATTTTACTTTCTTTGTTTGAGATTGTCCTTCTGAGAAATCTACTGTTGTCTCCAAGATGGTAGAGGTCAAAATCTATTCATCAGCATCAGCATTATGCATAGAGAAGTACGTGACATCATAAAGTGTCATCCTAACATGTTTCTCTTGCATCTTGCCTACAGACTGACAGAGAAAGACTATTTTTAACTGAAGATCAATGACGAGATTATCTGAATCAGCAGTTTTGTTCCCAGGCTCTGTATGGTCAAGGAGGACAGACTGGTAGGGTAGCTATTAAAGCACAGGAGAAAAACCTGGATTTTGTGTGTTGCCACACTTTAAGAGGAGCAAAAATCAATTAGCAGCTAACCAGAGGGTGACCTTGAGTCTTGACAATATACCATATGGAATAGGGGAAAATCCTTGAGCCTCAACTTATAAAACATGAGACATACACAGTGTCTTACAATCTTTGAGAAACTATTAAATCCCCCCACCACCAAAAAAAAGAAAAAAAAAAGGCAGAGGTTGAGTTGCTATAGTTCTCATAAACAAATTTGTAACTGAGTAGTACCAAATTTCAGGAACTGATTTTATTTCAAAGGTAAGTTACTATCTCAGACTGTCCAGTAACGAATCTGACTACTTTATGAAGTGGTGGAATTCTTGCTCCTAGAGGTGAGACACAAAGCACAGAATATTGAAAAAGAGCTATTTCCATATCCAACAGGGCACAACAGGGCATCTTTAGGATCTAAGTCTATTCATGTGATGGTGTGGCATTTTCTTTCTTGTAAACTAGTATTAGAAAGAGCTCTGAAACATTCTGAAATAGTCTTCAGCATTGACCAAATAAATAAAAGAGTCAGAGTATTTGAGATATTATAAGGAAAGTTGGATAATTATTACTCCAACTGAAGTTCAATTTGATGCAATCAATATAAAAATAATGATTTTGTCAAAAAATCTTACAAAGATTTGTCAAAACTGTTGGTCTCAAAAATAAAACTTTCTCCAGGCATTTTTCTCTATTCTGAAAAGCCCATGTTCTTCTTTAAACAAGTATCTCTTTTTTTCTGACATTTGTCTAAATTTCTTTCAATAAAACTATTTTGCAGGGTCTGGAGAGTAATACAGTGAGAAAGGAGCTTCCATACCACCGACCCAGGTGTGATCCCTGGAATCCCACTTAGTCCTCTAAGCCCTACCAGGTGTTATCCCTGAGCACAGAGCCAGGTATAAACCCTGAGTCCCAACAACATCAACAATGAAAGAACTGTCTCATGGCCAGTGTCTATAATTAAAGGTCTAAGAGGGCTGGGGCTGGAGAGATATCCCAGTGCTAGAGCATTTGCCTTGCAAGTTGCCAACCCAGGACAGATGGTGGTTCAAATCCCAGGATCCCATATGGTCCCACGAGCCTGCCAGGGACAATTTCTGAATGCAGAGACAGGAATAACCCCTGAGCATCGCTGGTTGTGACCCAAAAACTAAAAAAAAAAAAAAAAGGTATAAGAAGGTAAAAACTTCTGCTGCAAAGTGCCTCTCCTGAATGTTCCATTCCAGAAACATCTAAGACCATAGAAGTAGTGTGCCTAGCCTGTAATCTCTGTTACAACTAAAAGAAATATTGTAGAATAAAAGCTCTAGTCATGTCTCAATATCCAAAATGACCTTAAGTTGTCATGCCACATGATTCTTCATTGGCCCAAACTCTGTTTTGACCATTTCAAAGACACCAACCTTCTTCTTTTCAGGCCATGATCTTCCAATAGCTCTTGATCTCTTTCTATTCTCTAGAGCCAGTCTTCTGGGCATTGGTGCCCAGATAATGAGTGACCATTGAATCTGCTCCTGCTCCAATTTCTTTTTTCATTCCTTTACTTTCCCTTTGTGACCAAGAGAAAGACCTATCTGTGAAGATGTTATTGTGAAATCTCAGGTGGTGATTAAAACATGTACCAAAAAGCTGACTGCTGGGAGGTAAAGGCCATGGTTTATTCAGCAGTGCCAGTAATTACAATTTCAGCTCATGATAACTAATAAACATCTCTTGCCGACAGACTCAGTTCTCGTATTTTTAACCACTTGTCAGTGAAGTTTAGTTCACCATCACAAGACCTTTATCATTTGCTGTGAGTACCCTTTCCTAGTATAGAGTTTAATTAAGGCAGATGTGGACAGCTGTGCACATGCATATCTTCAATCTTCTTATACCTATAGACCAACACATGTCTTCCTTACCAGTCCTCTGACTGTCAGTGCAACCAAGGCAGGCTTTCAACCTGGGGATGAATGCTGTTTAACAGCCAGCCTACCCAGCTCCTCTGGTCTGACCATGGCCAGATCAAACCTTCAGTTAACAGTAAATTCAAGTATATAACCCCAACCAGGGCCACCATTAATATACAAGAATTCAAAGACCTTGGCACCTTTGCCTAAGGAGAAAAGGAGAAAGAAGGAAGTCCAAACTTTTTACATTTCCTTTTGCTATTGAAGCATGTGAATTTTTGTTTCCTTAACAGAGGGTGCTAGTAATTTTACTTAGTCAAGAAGAACCACTGCCCCTTAAGTACCTGAAATAATGCTGTCTAATCAGAGCACCAGAAGTCTGCATGGCTAGAGGGAGGCAAAGATGATGGGGACCAGCCAGAGGGCTTTAGATCAAACCTGAGAAATAATTATCATTCAGAAAGCATTTTAGCTTCTGAAACAGGGTCCTGAGGAAACTTAGCAGTCATGCTCACATGCAAATCAAACGTGGTGATTTCTGTGAGGGGTTCTGGTTGGGAGATCACACAGCTTGGCCTCCGAAGCCCTGACAGCAAACCACAGTTGTCAGCAAGTTAGGGAGGTTTCATGCTTTCAAGCTGAAATCCACACCAGCAAAGGCATCTCCATAGCGTCCCTGGCCTTGGTTTCTTCCGGGAAGATCCAAATTAGACCTTGGCTCTCCATCTGGGGTCTTCCGGAGGGGCGAAGGGGCTCACGTTCCCCTCCAGGATGCAATAAAAGCTTTGGGGTGAGAGAGGCTGAAATTGCACCTCCACCCCACCCCAGTGGTGGAAGATAAGGGATGTTTTAGAAGGAACTCGAGTCCCGATGCAGGATGCAGTGTAGCAATGTTTGGTCTATTCAGAGACGAGGTTAGTGCTTTTAAAGACTTTCTCTAAAAATCAAGGTGCAATATTCTTATTGCCAAGATGCATTGGAAAAAAAAAACACATTTGAGGGCTATGTTTCCCATGAGAATGAACAAATTAAGGGATTTGCTAGAACGTGGGGGCCACATCTCAAAACAGTCTCCTAGAGAGGCAACTTTGCAGAATGAAAAGAAAACAAAAGCTGTCAGGCCTGGAGATGGACGCCTTTTTTGCAAATCTCCTGAATTAGCCAAAGACCTGGGTACGGTTGTTGGGGGACGGGAGGGGTGGGTGGGTATATTTTTACCAAAATGGGTCCAACATCTCAACCTTCAGACCCTAGAACTACAGGAAGGGGTGGGGGAGAAGCTGGACAAGCAAATCCAACTTATCCGGGCGGTCCTGGAAGGCTACCGGGAGGTGGTGCCCTCCTGCCAGGTGTGAGGCTCTGCGGAATCGGCCGTGCCACCCCCACCCTAAGTCCGCGCCCCAGTTTCCTCGGCGGCGGCGCAGCTGGGGAACTGTGCGGAGCATCTACCCCAGCGCAGCAGCTCATTAAGCTTCAGTCCCTTTTTAGAAAGGGGCCTCAGGTGCAATTGCCACCCAGAGCCCCCGGGAGCACCAGGGCTGGAGACAACCTGGCGCCAGGTAGGAGCTCCAGGCTGCTGCGGGGTCCGGATCCTCCCTGCGCGCCCAGCCCCGGGTCCCTGCTTGCACCCGCTGATCTGTGCACTGACTCCCTCCCTCTGGCCCCTTGCTTTCCGAGGAAGAAATTGGGGTGCCCGGGGCAAATCCTGCGCAAAGGGAGCTCTAGACCTTTGCCTGCGGTTCTGCAAAGGCCAGAGCTGCCGGGGAGCCGCGGCTTAATGCCTCTGATGCCTCCCAGCACCGTGGAGCCTGCGTAGAGACAACAGCTGGAGGCAGAGAGCAAAGGGACCCCGGCAGATCCGGGAGGATTTCTGCAAAGTCCTGGTGCCAGGCAGGGGAAGGTAATTCTGGGAAAGTGGAGCAGGCGGACATCACGTTTGGAGGCAGCTCCGACAAAGGGCAAAATGTAGGAAATGAGAGATGTGTCCCCTGCCTCCCATCCTACTGACCCACTTTTCCTGGTGCTCCAGCTCCCCAGATCCCTGGCCCTCTCTGACTGAATCCTGGGGAGCCAATCTGGAGGAAAGCATGAGCACTAGCATAAGGCTGGTGGGTCTCAGCCTGGATTTGTGGGATGGGTTTGGGGCACAGTCTTTCTCATTCCCAGAAACCCCTTCCTTTGTTGACCCTATACACAGCCCTGCAAACCCTAACGCAAGAGTTCCTGAAACTCTCAGTATCATCACACAGTTTGAAACACTTAGAAAAAAAATTTTTGCATCTAAATATCTATACGTGGGACAGAGGAACAACTCAGTGATTCAGAGCCAAGTGTCCTAAACTGTGAGGGGCCCACAACTGAAATGGGAGGAGGGCACCCCAAAATTGCCCACAGGTAGAAGTTTCTGAATGTACAAACCACAAAAGTTTTCAAAATCAACATTTAATGTGGGTCAGAAGATAGCGCCTTGGTGGGTGTATGCCGGGCACAACCCTGATCTGAGATTCCTGGAACCTTATCATCTCCTCCAAATACCCCAGGTGCAGTTGTGAAAGGCCCGCAAACATTCCCAGAGTGGCTCAGAGATCCCCATAGCCACAGGGCCCAAGAAAAGCACCGTGTCCTCAGGCCCTTTCATTGAACTACCTGCCCATTTGGCTGAGAATCAGAAATAAGGCCACTAGTCCTCCTGAGCACAGCTTGGGAGTCCTCTTATTCCCCGTCAAAAATCCATTGTTCAAAGAACTAAGGCTTCTGGTATGTATTCTCGATCACTTGTATTTCATTTCTTGATCATAAAAGTGATCTTGAATAGGTGAAGATTCACAAACCCTGACTGATCACTTGCCAACTTGCAAGTGACTAGCCACAATCAGATCTAAGCATTCCCCATGCTCCAAACTGAAGGATCTTTTTGGAGCTGGCAGCTATGCTGTGTGTAATCCCCAACAACACAAGCAATTTTAGCCAGCAGCATAAGCACCACTAAAAATGGTGCAACCTTTGGCACCAAGACAACCAAAACAATATGCAACAGTTGGAGTGGTATGCTGGTTTGAGGAAGGGCAGAATCCTGCAGTTGCTGTGAAATGGACAGAATTGGAGGATATGCTGAGGGAAGTCTGTCAGAAGAGAAAGGAAAGATCAGAATGATCTCACTCATATGTGGGACTTATAGATGCAGAAAGTAGTGTTAAAGTGAAATATGATGAGTTAAGCCAAAAAAGGGCTAGAAGCAACAGAATGGGAAAACTGAGCCATACAAGTGAGTTTGAGAGGAACAGGGCAGAGGTGGTAAAAGAAAAGAGGGTGTTTGTCTTGTAGGCAGCCAACCTGAGTTCAATACCCTGCATTCCATATGGTCCTAACCTGCCAGGAGTAATTTCTGAGCACAAAATCAGGAGTAACCCTTGAGCACCATCAGCTGTGCCACAAAAGAAAAAGAGAAAGGCCCTTGGGACCTTGAAGAGGATGCAAAACAGGTACTCTGTTGATAAGTTAAATACATGCATAGTACTAAAATTAAGTACACATGAAGCTATCATTTACATTATTGTATGTCATAATAACTCAATAAAACTTTTTTTTGTTTTGTTTTTGGGTCACACCCGGCAGTGCTCAGGGGTTATTCCTGGCTCCATGCTCAGAAATTGCTCCTGGCAAGCACGGGGTACCATATGGGACACCAGGATTCGAACTGATGACCTTCTGTATGAAAGGCAAATGCCTTACCTCCATGCTATCTCTACAGCCCCATCAATAAAATTTTTAATAAAATTATGTGATGGCTTCTTCATACCCTAGTATTTTCTCACATTAGTAAGATTTGACTTTGATTTTTTTCTCACAGTACTGGATTGACTTTAATTTCCTACCTCAAGCCAACTCTTCACCCCCCCTTAAGTTTAGCTGCTCTTTTTTTAGCTATCTTCCTACCTTATGATATGTCCTTTGTATGTGGCATTCACCCCCATTTATGTTAGTCAAAAGTGGAAAGAAATAAACTGGCAAGAATGTACATACTATTGCTACTTTATCTAGATGTTCATATAAGAATATGGTTCACATTTCCAAAGCTGTTTCTCACAGGAAGCTTTATGCCTACCACCAAGGCCAGGAAAAGACCCTGCTCTTGCCTTTCCTGTGAAAAACAGTACTAGAGTGAATAAGGATTAATTCTAGAAATTATCTCACTTGGTAACACCAGACAAAAGGAGCAAATTTAGTCCAAAGAGACCACTTAGTTCTCCCACTTCCAAAGATCCCTTCAATTCCCAATCATCTCTCAACTATTTGTTAGTTTTCAGGAAGACTATGAAGAAGGCAATGTTTCTAAAATACCACAAGCCACAGGGGCGCACCCAAGAGCATTCTTCTATATATTTTATCGCCATTTTTGGCTAGAAAACTCAAACTTCAAACCACAAAGATGGAACCATATGCAATTTCTAAAGCCAGTGCAACAAAGGTCTGGAACTTATTGAGCACAGTCTACACGGACATTCTGTCATCTCCTTTGCTCTCCTTTCAAAGTTTCTGCCTTTGTGGCAGACAATTTCTTCTGTTTGTTAGTTTTTTCTCCTAAGTATCCAGATGTGGAACATGTGCTCATACAAAGGCTAAGTGACCAAAACGAATTACCCCCATTGACCCTCCCTTTTACCCATTTCTTTCTTTCTTTTTTTCTTGGCCACATTCAATGTGGCTTTTTCCTGTCTCAGTACTCAGAGATCACACCTGGAAGAGCTCAGGGGACACTATGGAGTACCATAGTTGGTACACCAGGTTGGCCCCGTGCAAACCAAACACCCTATCCACTGTACTATCTTCCTGGAATCTCAAACAGACTCTTCATTACTAAGAACTGATGTAGCAAGAAATAGTAAGACTTTTCATATTTAAAGACTTAACATTCTGCCTACTGGGGTGAGGGACTGATGGCAGAGATTAAATTTCATCAGCAGAATGGTTCAAACTGAAAATGTCCATGATGCAGCTCTTTAAAAAAAGGATAATTTATAGGTGAAGTTGGAGAAAACAGATAAAATAATTAAATAACTAATATACTAATGAACTTTGAAATTAACACACACACACACACACACACACACACACAAAGATTTGAGCTCCACATTCAGGTAGCAAAAACCTGGGTTAGTACTGTGTGAGCACCATTGAAACCACACAAACACCATTAACAAAAAACACAACAAAACCCATCATTTATGAGCTCAACTCAGAGAGTGATCTGCAGAGAGCCTATGTGTGCAAGGAACACCACTGAAGGTGTGTGAAATTCAGGGAGCACCTCAACCAAGAGTAGGAGCTCTACAGCTGAGGAGAAACCCAGGCAAAACATCAGAACTAAAGATTGTGCAATTTCCTAGCCGAAGAGATGGTACGGGGGTAGGGGAGGGAGGCTTCCCTTACATGTGGCCAACCCAGATTCAGTTCCATGTACCCTAGCTGGTCCTCCTAGCCTCCAGGAATGATCCTTAAGTGCAGAGTCAGCAGTAAGTAAGGTAGCACAGCGGTAAGGTGTTTACTTTACATGAAGCTGACCCAGGACGAACATGGGTTTGATCCCCAGCAACCCATATGGTCCCCTGAGCCAGGAGAGATTTCTGAGCGCAAAGCCAGTAGTAATCCCTGAGTGCTGCAGGCTGTGGTGTGGTCCAAAAAAAAGAAAAAGAAAAGAAAGAAAAAGGCAGGTGCCGGAGTGATAGCACATTGATCTCACTATATTGCTGCTTTTTTGCCAAGTTGGTTTTAAGCCACAAGAGCAATCATCAAGTGGCATGATTATTATTATTACCTAACCCTAATTTACATGCCCTTAGCTATTTAATTGTGGCTTCCTTGTCCCCCTTTTTCCTGAGCTTTGGAGTGAGGGGGTTTCTTGGAGGAATCAAGCATGGCCCCTATTTTTGCATTGCAGCTATCATTGGGATGTGATTTTGTGAATGGCTCTTTCCTCGTGCTCCACGAAGCTTCTGCTGATTATAGTAAGGTGGAATGAAGTGCTAGCTCAGGACTGACTTTTCATTAGAGTCTTTCCATGTGCTTCTTTCTTTTTCTCTCCCCCTTGATCAGTAACTTTGGAAATGAATCCTTTTTGATTTCAAAGGCTTTTGAGAAGATGTCAAAGTTCTTGAGTATCTTGGGAAGGAGCTGGATTTCAAAGTGGTTAGGAGCAGCCTCCCTGCATTGTTCAATCTTTAGTGCCCAGCTTCTTTAATTTTCAAAATTCAAATTAAATCTTCCTCATGCTCCTCTGAGCTTCAGTACCTCTAATAAAGAACAAGTCTCAATGTGACATATGGAGAAAGCAACGCTGAGCCACAGTCATTACCATCCCTTCCACTGGATTAGATAATCACGCTTAATAAAGATGAAAACCTTCCAAGATAAAAGGGAAAAGTCAACACTCAAACTAAAAGTTTCTTTGGTGTTTTCTTTTCCAAATGAAATAAATGCCATGAAATCTATTTGAAAAGCACCGAGCTGTGCATTGTCAGGTTTCTTTTTCTTTTTCTCCATATTCCAAAAGGTATTTGTGCCATGATGCTCAAGTGCAGAGTCAGTATCATTCTTAACTCCTGGAAGTAGACCAAACACATAGAAAGATTTCCAAACTGGCCCTGCAGGCTTTCTAGCATATGAAAAGTTCCACATTTCGTTTAGTTACCTGTTACTGAATCATCGATTTTTGCAGAAATGTCACATCATGAGGAGTAGTGAAGAGAAATCTCTCATTCTCAATAAACATAACTTCCCAGATATTGCCAACTTTTTTTTTTATTAAGAGAGACACCAATAGAAAACCCCATGAAATTCAACTCACTTTCCCATCTTAGGCTGAGAACTACCAACCACTTCAATTACACACCAGCATTCAGCCTGACTCATCAGGAGGAACTTTAAAGCCTAAAACAAGCAGCGAATTGGCCCAATCCTGCTGAAATTTTGTGAGCAAAACAGTAGGAATCAAGTACTTACTCTTTAGTTTCAATACACTTGGGGAAAAGGGTTAGACTTATTGCTTAAGGTAATAAGGCCAAAGCTGTAAGAGGTAACGACTGCTGGTCTACACCTGTAGTTTTATTTTTCATGATGCTTTAACCTTCAGGCCAAATCTTCAAAGAGAAGAGAACCAGCACTCTCAGATAAGAATGGAAGTTCAGATGCAATGACCCCACCAAAACTGTCCATCGTCTACTTGGTTTTCTTCTTATATTATAAATGGGACCAAAAAAACGCCAAGGAGATAGGACATTATCAAAGTAAAAATGGCACAAGGCCAGATGTCCCCAGCAGACGTGAAATCTGTTATTGTTAAAAATAACAATATTAATTGTTAAAATATTTTTATTAAATTGTTATTATTAAAAATAACAATCCTTGAGAGCATAAAAGCCGGCTATCCTTTGCAAAAGCTGGCTCCCTGTGTGTGACACCAGGCGGGGAAAATCCGTGAAAGTACACCGGCCCAGTGGGGCTCAGCTGTGAAAGACTGTGAGTGTGACCTGTCTATGTCTGTCTACTGTCCTCTTGCGTGAAACTCTTGCGAGTGGGGCAAAAAGAGCCTCCAGAAACCTCGCTCGCCCAGACGCCATTTTCAGGGAGGGACTTCAGAGCATAAAAACCGGCTATCCTTTGCAAAAGCTGGCTCCCTGTGTGTGACACCAGGCGGGGAAAATCCGCGAAAGTACACCGGCCCAGTGGGGCTCAGCTGTGAAAGACTGTGAGTGTGACCTGTCTATGTCTGTCTACTGTCCTCTTGCATGAAACTCTTGCGAGTGGGGCAAAAAGAGCCTCCAGAAACCTCGCTCGCCCAGACGCCATTTTCAGGGAGGGACTTCAGAGCATAAAAGCCGGCTATCCTTTGCAAAAGCTGGCTCCCTGTGTGTGACACCAGGCGGGGAAAATCCGCGAAAGTACACCGGCCCAGTGGGGCTCAGCTGTGAAAGACTGTGAGTGTGACCTGTCTATGTCTGTCCACTGTCCTCTTGCGTGAAACTCTTGCGAGTGGGGCAAAAAGAGGCTCAGAGGAGCACGGCCGCTCCGCTTCGCTACGCGGCCGTGCACTCTTTCTAAGGAAAGAACTCCATTGCAACAAGAAGGAAAAATCACACTAAGAACGGCGCTATATCACAGAAGCAAACATTTCTCTCTGGACTGTCTTCTCTGTTACATGCTCGGGCCTAAGATTTGACCCAGTGTGAGGCTTCATCCACGGAGGACTCCCCTCCCTTAGAGGCAAGTCAGCCCATCCAGAAAGGGAGGAGCCAGAGGAGTGTGCTGCCTACATCATATAGACAATGAATACCACTACAACACGTAGAAAAACCCACAATACAAATGTGACAATGGGGAAACAGCGCAGGCCAGCATCAGACATAGAGAATGAAGATGACAATTCTGAGGACCAGATAATGACTGAACAACTAATCAACCTCTCAGATAAGGACTTTAGACTAGCAATATGGAAGGTGCTCAACAGACTCCAAGAAACCATGGATCGAGTTGAACAGAACACTAATAAGAACCAAGAAAATATGAAGGCAGAAATGACAAAACTCCAAACTGAAATAACATGTCAACTAACAGGCCTGAAAAACTCAGTAAACGAAGTGAATGACAAAATGGATAAGCTCTGGGACAGGGTATCAGAAGCTGAGAATAGACTTGGTGCTGTGGAAGATGAGATACATAACAATTCCATACAGCAGGAGAGATTGGACAAAAAACTTAAAGCAAATGAGCAGACAATGGAAAAATTAGTCAAAGAATGGGAACAGACGAAAATAGAAGTCTATGATAAGATCAACAGAAACAACTTAAGAATCATTGGAGTCCCAGAGACCCAGGAAGAAAATTTCCAGGAAGAATCAATGGTCAAGAACATCATTAAAGAGAAACTCCCAGAGCTAAAGAATATATGTGATCAAATCCTGCATGCCCGAAGAGTACCAACCAAAAGAGACCCCAGAAAAACCACCCCAAGACACATCCTAGTCACAATGACAAATCCCACAGATAGAGACAGAATTCTGAAAACAGCAAGATCAAAAGGGGAAATCATGTTCAAGCAAGCTTCCCTGAGATTTACAGCAGACCTGTCACCAGAAACGCTCAATGCCAGAAAGCAGTGGTGGGATATTGTGACAAGACTGAATGAAATGAATGCTTCACCCAGAATACTATACCCAGCAAAACTCACTTTCCGGTTTGATGGAAGAATACATGGTTTCACAGACAAAAAACAGCTCAGAAACTTCACAGACACAAAACCAGTCTTAAGAGAAAAACTGAAAGACCTAATCTAAGACAAGACTACCCAAAAGACACACCAAATTTTGAAATAAAGATGGCGTTAAATCCCAGGACAATTCTTTCTCTCAACGTCAATGGACTAAATGCACCAGTTAAGAGACACAGAGTGGCTAAATGGATCAAAAAACTCAATCCAACCTTCTGCTGCCTACAAGAAACGCACCTGAATAGTCAGAACAAACATAGACTCAAAATAAAAGGCTGGAGAAAAGTTATCCAAGCAAACAACACCCATAAAAAAGCTGGAGTGGCCATACTAATATCAGATAATGCAAACTTTATACTCAGGAAGGTTGTAAGGGACAAAGACGGACATTTTATATTAATCAAGGGGTACGTAGAGCAGGAAGAATTCACTCTCCTAAACATATATGCACCGAATGAGGGGCCAGCAAAATATTTAATACAACTGCTGACAAATCTGAAAAATAATATCAACAACAACACAATAATTGTGGGGGACCTAAACACGGCTTTGTCAACACTGGACAGGTCAACCAGACTGAAACCCAACAAGAATATACTAGACCTGAGGAGAGAAATGGAAGAAAGAGGCCTAGTGGATATATATAGGACACTCCATCCCCAGAAACCTGGATACACATTCTTCTCCAATGTACATGGGACATTCTCCAGGATAGACTACATGCTGGCACATAAAACATACCTCCATAAGATCAAGAGGATAGAAATTTTGCAGACTACCTTCGCTGACCACAAGGCTCTGAAATTATTTGTGAACTCCAAAGGGACTCAGAAGAAACACTTTAACACCTGGAAGTTAAACAGCCTCATGCTCAATAACCAGTGGGTCCGAGATGAAATCAAGGAGGAAATAAAAAGGTTCCTGGAAACAAATGACAATAAAGACACAAACTCTCAGAACTTATGGGACACAGCAAAAGCAGTACTGAGAGGAAAATTTATAGCTTTGCAAGCACACATCAGGAAGGAAGAAGGAGCTTACCTGAGTAGCTTAATGACACAGCTAATAGAACTAGAAAATGCTCAACAAAAGGACCCAAGAACAGGAAGACAGAAGGAAATAACAAAGCTGAGAGCAGAAATCAACGAAGTGGAAACTCAAAAAACAATCCGAAAGATCAACGAAAGCAGAAGTTGGTTCTTTGAAAAAATAAACAAGATTGATAGACCACTGGCAAACCTAACAAAGAAAGAGAGAGAGAGAAACTTGATAACTCGTATCAGGAATGAAAAAGGAGAGATCACTACTGATATGACAGAGATTCAAAGGGTAATCAGAAACTACTTTGAAAAACTCTACGCCACTAAAAATGAGAACCTGGAAGAAATGGATAAATTCTTGGACTCTTATAATCTTCCACGGTTGAAGGAAGAGGATGTAGCATATCTAAACACCCCCATCACCATTGATGAAATTAAAACAGTAATCAAATGTCTGCCGAAAAACAAAAGCCCAGGTCCAGATGGATTCACTAATGAATTCTATCAAACTTTCCAAGAGGAACTACTGCCAATCTTGGCAAGACTCTTTCATGAAATTGAACAAACAGAAACACTTCCAAATAGCTTTTATGAAGCCAACATCACCTTGATACCTAAACCAGACAGAGACGCTACCAAAAAAGAAAATTACAGACCAATATCACTGATGAATGCAGATGCAAAGATCCTCAACAAAATCCTGGCAAATAGGATTCAATGCCTCATTAAGAAGATCATCCACTACGATCAAGTAGGTTTCATCCCAGGAATGCAAGGCTGGTTTAACATCCGTAAATCTATCAACATAATACACAACATCAATAACAAGAAAAATAAAAACCACATGATCATATCAATAGATGCAGAGAAAGCATTTGATAAGGTCCAACACCCATTCTTGATCAAAACTCTCAGCAAGATGGGAATGGAGGGAACCTTTCTCAATATAGTGAAGGCCATCTACCACAAGCCAGTGGCAAATATTATCCTCAATGGAGAAAAACTGAAAGCCTTCCCTCTAAATTCTGGCACAAGACAAGGCTGTCCTCTCTCACCACTCCTATTCAACATAGCACTGGAAGTACTTGCTATAGCGATTAGGCAAGAAAAGGATATCAAGGGAATCCAGATAGGAAAGGAAGAAGTCAAGCTCTCACTGTTTGCAGATGACATGATACTCTACTTAGAAAACCCTAAAGACTCTATCAAAAAGCTTCTAGAAACAATAGACTCATATAGCAAGGTGGCAGGCTACAAAATTAACACACAAAAATCAATGGCCTTTCTATACACCAACAGTAATTAAGAAGAAATGGACATTAAGAAAACAACCCCATTCACAATAGTACCACACAAACTCAAATATCTTGGAATCAACTTGACTAAATATGTGAAGGACCTATACAAAGAAAACTATAAAACTCTGCTCCAAGAAATAAGAGAGGACACACGGAAATGGAAACACATACCCTGCTCATGGATTGGCAGGATTAACATCATCAAAATGTCAATACTCCCCAAGGCATTATACAGATTTAATGCCATCCCTCTAAAGATACCCATGACATTCTTCAAAGAAGTGGATCAGACACTTTTGAAATTCATTTGGAACAATAAACACCCTCGAATAGCTAAAGCAATCATTGGGAAAAAGAATATGGGAGGAATTACTTTTCCCAACTTTAAACTGTACTACAAAGCAACAGTTATCAAAACAGCATGGTATTGGAATAAGGATAGGTCCTCAGATCAGTGGAATAGGCTTGAATACTCAGAAAATGTTCCCCAGAGATACAACCATCTAATTTTTGATAAAGGAGCAGGAAATCCTAAATGGAGCAGGGAAAGCCTCTTCAACAAGTGGTGTTGGCACAATTGGATAGCCACTTGCAAAAAATTAAACTTAGACCCCCAGCTAACATCATGTACAAAGGTAAAATCCAAATGGATTAAAGACCTCGATATCAGCCCCAAAACCATAAGATATATAGAACAGCACATAGGCAAAACACTACAGGACATTACAGGCATCTTCAAGGAGGAAACTGCACTCTCCAAGCAAGTGAAAGCAGAGATTAACAGATGGGAATATATTAAGCTGAGAAGCTTCTGCACCTCAAAGGAAATAGTGCCCAGGATACAAGAGCCACCCACTGAGTGGGAGAAACTATTCACCCAATACCCATCAGATAAGGGGCTAATCTCCAAAATATACAAGGCACTGACAGAACTTTACAAGAAAAAAACATCTAACCCCATCAAAAAATGGGGAGAAGAAATGAACAGACACTTTGACAAAGAAGAAATACGCATGGCCAAAAGACACATGAAAAAATGTTCCACATCACTAATCATCAGGGAGATGCAAATCAAAACAACGATGAGATACCACCTCACACCCCAGAGAATGGCACACATCACAAAGAATGAGAATAAACAGTGTTGGCGGGGATGTGGAGAGAAAGGAACTCTTATCCACTGCTGGTGGGAATGCTGTCTAGTTCAACCTTTATGGAAAGCGATATGGAGATTCCTCCAAAAACTGGAAATCGAGCTCCCATACGATCCAGCTATACCACTCCTAGGAATATACCCTAGGAACACAAAAATACAATACAAAAACCCCTTCCTTACACCTATATTCATTGCAGCTCTATTTACCATAGCAAGACTCTGGAAACAACCAAGATGCCCTTCAACAGATGAATGGCTAAAGAAACTGTGGTACATATACACAATGGAATATTATGCAGCTGTCAGGAGAGATGAAGTCATGAAATTTTCCTATACATGGATGTACATGGAATCTATTATGCTGAGTGAAATAAGTCAGAGAGAGAGAGAAAAACGCAGAATGGTCTCACTCATCTATGGGTTTTAAGAAAAATGAAAGACACCCTTGTAATAATAATTTTCAGACACAAAAGAGAAAAGAGCTGGAAGTTCCAGCTCACCTCAGGAAGCTCACCACAAAGAGTGATGAGTTTAGTTAGAGAAATAACTACATTTTGAACTGTCCTAATATTGAGAATGTATGAGGGAAATGTAGAGCCTGTTTAGGGTACAGGCGGGGGTTGGGTGGGGAGGAGGGTGATTTGGGACTTGGGTGATGGGAATGTTGCACTGGTGATGGGTGGTGTTCCTTTTATGACTGAAACCCAAACACAATCATGTATGTAATCAAGGTGTTTAAATAAAAAAAAAATTAAAAAAAAAAAAATAACAATCCTTACTATTATTCTTAACAGGAAAATTTCAATGTAATCTGGGCATTTGAAAACTTCAAGTAATTATCATTCTGTTAGGTATTATTAATTAAAAAAAAACAACCTTCTTTATGTATTTTTGGCAGTCTCAGAGATCAGGACCTAACAGATACAAGGCAAATGCATTGAATTACACCCTCAAACCATAAAGGTGGGTTTATTTTGGGGGGTGGATTTTTTGGGGGGGTTGTTTTGTTTGGGGGCCACACATGGTGGTGCTCAGGAGTTACTCCTGGCTCTGTGCTCAGAAGTCACACCTGATATTCTGACAGGTTGGAGAGACCATATAGGATGTTGGGAATTGAACCTGAGTTGTCTGTGTACAAGGCAAATGTCATATCTGCTGTCCTATAGATCCCAAAAGGGTCTTATTTTTAAGTAATACATGCTCATGAATTAACGATAAAGTTGAGATTCAGCTTATAACACTTAAGTGGAGTAAAGGAAAAAATAAATAATAGAAAAGATAAGAATCCTTTAACTAGAATGTAACTGAAGATAAACTGATTCAGATGGTCTTTAGTTGAAGACCATGCCTCTCTGTAAACGTGTTAATGAATTATGACTCCACCCTCCCTAAAAGCTGGATTCAATATTCTATTAACCTAAAGAATCTTGTAGGAAAAAAAAGAAAAAGAAAAAGGCCCATGAATTTTTGCTAGCTATAACATAAAATTTAATGCAAAGGTGAAGACAATGAGCGATAGAAGTAAAGATAGTATTTAATAAAATGCTCATAGTGCCAAATTAGAAGAAATAGTGGGTTCCAGAAAGGCACTACCAACCAGGAAAATTAAAACTGACTTTATCAGGAAAGTTATTTTTGTTTCAAAGATTCCTGATATTTTGTAAACCATCAAGAGAGACACTTAATAAGAGAGATTGAATCACCTTTTCAGCCCTTCAAAGACCATCAATGGCTCAGTTCTGGATACAAATGAAGTCCATATACCAGCCCTGCAGGGTCCATCATGACCAGAGCCCAACATCCTCTCTCAACCTCACTTTCTCCAGACTCACCTAGTGAATTAATCTTGTAAATCTTCTTCAACCCTAACCACTCAGCACATCAATACATCCAGGCATCCAGCCTGCACCACGCTCATGGATATTGAATCTCCAAAAGTGGGAAGAAACAAGATCTGAAATCAGATGCTTGAGGTCATCATGGCTGGAGGAAAGAAAGACACAAAGACATTTGTCAGAAGCTGCAAGAGTAGTCAGGAAAGTTATGGCATCTGTCAATAGTTTTAAAATATGTTTATTATTAGATGCCCACGACTATGGAAAGTTTTCTTTTTTGTTGTTGTTTTGTTTTGTTTTCTTGGGCCATATCCAGAGGCACTCAGGGGTTATTCCTGGTATGCCAGGGATCAAATCCAGGTTGGCCACATGTAAGACAAATGGCCTACTTTAATCAGTTCACCAGAATGCTGCCTTATTTGGAGGAGGGGTCTCTGCAGCATATCTTTTTTGGGACTTTGCTTCCACTACCTTGTCTATATTTTTCAGGCATCCAATACTGTTTTGTCTTTTATTCATCCAGAAGCAAATAGAAGCACATAGATTTGAGCACAGAGTGAAGATTGAATGGGTGATTTGAACTTGCTGTTCAAGGGAGTACATAAACAGGCAAGAAATGAAACAAATGAGAATTTTTTTGGCATGAAAGCTACCAGTACAGACTTAATTCCACCGAGGACTCAAATATTGTGTCTAAAACTCATATTCAGAGAGACCTTCCCTAGGGCTGAAGCAGCAGAGATACTGATCATCCAAGTTTTGTGTCAAGAATTCTTAGTCAGAGGGTACATAAGAATTATCCACCATTCCTTTTCTGATTGACCAAACAAGATCAAAACAAAAACAAACAAGCAAACCAAAAAATCTTCAGACAACACATTGTAGGTGTGGGAGCTGGAGGCTGGGTCAATATGGCTGTAAATTGTTAATGTATCAAGACATTCACTGTGACCTGACACACTGTTGATATGTACCTAAAATACTACTGTGAAAGATATGTAAGCCATTATAATCAAAATAAAAATAAAAAAACACTAAGGAAGAAAAAAAGTCACTGTAATTATATCTTAGTATTTGATGCAATATATCTTTATATACTATATTGCCTTTTAGAGCAGGAGTTGACAAACAAAAGATAGTATGTTTTGTAAGTAAAGTTTTATTGGAACACTATGCATTATTTGTTTTAGTTGCCCAGAAACTATATGGTGTGCAAAATTTTATAAACAAAGATATACTATTTTTATAGTATATCTTTTTATAGACCACCCTATTTTCCCATTGGTCAAGTTTGTCTTGAACCCAATCTGCAAGAATATGTTCAAAAGTGATCCCTTTCCATATTCCCTAAAAAAAGAGAATCAATCCTTAATTGACAGTCCATCATATTATATCTATTCTTCAATATATGCCACACTACACTGCTTGAAAATAGTCACTTTTCTGTTTAGCTCACTATCAACTTCATTATAAGTGAGTTTATTAATAATTACATTCCTAATTTCTAGACACCTATTCAATTTCAATAAAATGAATTCATTTGTGGAAATTGATCTCAATGGTCATTGATCCAGCCCTGGCAGAGATCAGAGAGTGCACCCACCAGTTCAAGGTCACATATGTGGCTAGAATTAACCCAACAGGTCCCTTGTCCCTATTTCCAGGTTTTACATGTCTGTGTTTAATTAGACTCCACTACTGCACTCACAATGCATGTGCCACATTTAACATGTGGCATTTGTGAAGAGTAACCCATATTCTCTGACCGACCAAGCCCTTTGCACTTGGTAATTCCTTTTCTCTAAGTCTCTCATCCAAAGAGTTATGGCCTGAGTCAACATGTCTGAAAATCCTCCTCCACATCCACCACTGCTCCAAGACCAAAATTCAAAGGTATCACACAATTGGGCCCATTATCTTTCAAAATCAACCTACGTGTCACTCATCTTTCTTTCCCCTTCTCAGGTGAACCAAATCTTTGGACATCACTAGTCTCCTCGAATGGCTTCCCATTATTTTTGCCTCTCATAACCAGCAGTGTTCAGACAACACCTCTCAGAGTCACAGAAAAACTAAACTGTAACACAACATCTTTGCTGCCTGATACCAAAAAGCAACTTACCTTCATCAAAATAAATCTCAGCAGATTTCAACACCCTAGGAAAGAGTTAGCAAAGATAAAAAAGAAAAATAAGCCTTCGTGGAATGACATTTTATTTATATCTTTTATGTTCTGCTTTTTAAAAATAGGCATTTCACCCTCTGAATGCCGGCAAAATCTGCCTCCAAACAGTGAGACTTGTTTAGCAATTTTTATATAAAAGCTCAAAAAAAAATTTAAACCAAACTACAGGCTAGAATCTTTTCCATAAATTTCCTCTCAACTCTGATAGATCTGAGACTTATTTGAAGAACCAAATTATATGGCTACTTTTGAACTATCAATGCTTTCATATATTTTCCAACATATTTTTTCTTCAGGAGAGATAGGCTTCATGTTCAGCATTTACAAATGAAAATTCTGTACAGATCAGGGTCCCCTCTTCCACAAAACAGAGTAAACATCTATGTCAAGCATATTCAAAGAAGGCTTTGCTTTCTGTGAATATTTTGAAAGCAATTGTGCACAAAACTTCACATCCTTAAAATCATCCTTATGGTAGAACACAATGGAGGAAAATGGGAAAAGTGAATGAGCCCAATTTACAGATGAAGAAATAAAGTCTAGGGAAGGGAAACAATATCATCTCACTTTTTCAATTAGAATAACCCAACTCTAAAAATGTTCAGTGATTTCCTAAATTTACAAGGAGCTTAGAGAAATGACTGGAGTTCGACCTTATGCTTTCTTGTCTCTGGTCTTTCTTGACCATTATGTTGAACCTCTGGTCAGCAATGTGGAATTCTCTTAATTATGTTCTCTCTAGGCACTTCAGACATTTGAATTGATATGAAAACAGTAATATCGACTATTAAACTTGTATATGTTAAGCAGCTTATGGTTTTTCCCAAAGCTACAAAATAAAATGATTGGCATTAGTCTGGCAAATATTCTGCTTTCTCATCATTTTCCTCCAAAATCACTTAAATATCTTTGTCTGGACATGGTCTGAAGAGCATGTCAAGAAAGAGTTTCATGAAGAGTGGTGAATGCTGTTAGGGAAATAACTACACTAACAACTAGCATGACAATATTAAAGAATGAGAAAAGTAGAATGCCTGCCTCAAATACAGGCAGGGGTAAGGGAAGAGGGGGCTAGTGGTGGTGAGAATGTTGCACTGGTGAAGGTGAAGGGGGTTATTCTGTTTATGACTGAATCCTAACTACAAACATGTTTGTAATCATGGTGGGTAAATAAAAAAAAATTTTTTTTTGGTTTGGTTTTTGGGTCACACCCGGCAGCGCTCAGGGGTTACTCCTGGCTCTATGCTCAGAAATCACTCCTGGCAGGCTCAGGGGACCATATGGGATGCCAAGATTTGAACCACTGTCCTTCAGCATGCAAGGCAAATGCCTTATCTCCAGGCTATCTCTCCAGCCCCTAAATATTTTTTTTATTTATTTTATTTTATTTATTTTTTTTGTTTTGTTTTTGGTTTTTGGGTCACACCCAGCGGTGCTCAGGGGTTACTCCTGGCTGTCTGCTCAGAAATAGCTCCTGGCAGGCACGGGGGACCATATGGGACACCGGGATTCGAACCAACCACCTTTGGTCCTGGATCGGCTGCTTGCAAGGCAAACGCCGCTGTGCTATCTCTCTGGGCCCGCCCCTAAATATATATATATATGAGTTTCAATAAGGCTAAGTTTGGGAGGTTAGTTTTAGAAAGTCCGGGTTCCTCTCTAATAGCATTTCTGCAATGAGATTTTCCTCACCCTTTGCAAATGACAAGATTTCAAAATCATTTAAGCACATTCCAATAACAAAGATGAATGTGAGAACAAAATTTTACAACCCCCCCAAAATGCCCTCAGGAATACACTTAAAATCTTTTCATCAAGAATCCCTCTATGGACAATGTATATACTAATATTTCACTGCAAATGATGGGAGAGATCCATTTATCCTAGAAGAAAAGTATAATAGTACTGTGTAAATTTTGTTTCTATTTCTATCCTTTCCTTTGGAAAAAGATTTGCATCCTTAGGATTGAAAACAGGAAAAATTATCCCTACTTTAATAAGAATAGTCAAAACCCACAGTTACCAGCTTAGCCACAAGTAGTAGCCCTGTGAAAATGATTCATTCCAATAATAATATCTTAAATGATATTTGACTATTATATATCCAGTGTAGTGTGTGTTGAATTTAATTTCCATCTAAATTTAAAAGGCAAGCAACATCCAAAGCCATTATTTCATTTGGAGTTGAATGAAGTAAGTCATTTGCAAGTACCGCTTAATTTTTTTAAGTCCTGGCGTAACTAAAGGAGATTTAGTTGGCCTATTTCTACTTGGAAAATACACAACAGTAGCCTGGGATGCTTAAATGCAAAGTGCTATATTATCAAAAGGAGCCAAATTAAGTAGTTGGGTATATTTGCTACATTAAAGCGAAATGAAAAATACTGTGATTAGAGTGCAGTTTGAGAAAAATGGATGTAAAATACTTTTCGTTAAAATTATAGCAACAGCTACAATTAAAAAGAGCACTTTGCTGCTTGCTGGATAGCAGGAAGATGATTTTTTCCTCTGCAGTTGGTTAGTACTGTTGGTTATTTTGAGTCTCAAAAC
>NC_064865.1:19570589-19705589 GCF_024139225.1 Suncus etruscus | reverse complement strand
TATGGGACACTGGGATTCGAACCAACCACCTTTGGTCCTGGATCTGCTGTTTGCAAGGCAAATGCCGCTGTTCTATCTCTTCTGGCCCAGAAAGAATTCTTTACAAAAGTTCTGGAAAGCTGTTGAGAATGAGTTTCAGTAAAGAAGGAAAAAATGATGGAAGCTAGCTCTCTTAATAGTGATGCAAGCAGTTTAAAATAATGGAAAAATGTTCTGAAATCTTGAGACTCCCCAACCATTCTCTAGTCCTGGGGTCTCCAACTGGCCAGTTGATCTGACAGTTCATTGCCTGGTCCACCCGAAGCCACTGTGACCAGTGAACTGTCAAAGACTTGGTCCTTTTCATCCCAGAATAACCAAGCATTTGTGTTTCTTGTCATCATAGCAATACTTGATAAATATTTCACCTAAATATATAAGTGAATGTTTTTCCCTTGTTATTTATGCAGGTGACTCCACCCATTTCCTTTCCAGCCTGAAGGTACAGAATATAATTCATTTGATGATAAAAGAGAATATCTGTACATTTTTAGTAGTTGCCTCTGCAAGGAAATATTTCAAACACATTTGTAGTGAATAATCACACTATAAGGCACAGTCAAATTGATATGTGAATTTTCCAGAATACTGAGCAATTAATACTGAGCATACCACAAATCACTGAGTCTGGTATGAAGATGAATGCTGCTCCTTATACTGAGAAATAATTTTTCTGCCAGCTATGTAAGAGAAACACACCATGTTCTTCTGATTTTGGCTCTAACACTTAGTGATGCACTTACTATTGAATGTGTTCTTATACTACCTGACAGTGAATGGGAGAGATAAGATCCAGAATATAGTCATCTTTTCCCTCTATGCATTTATGGGAAGGAGGCATACTAAAAGCCAGGGTATATCATAAGCTCTTCCAGAGCCCAACTTGTAATAGACCTGAACTTCAGAGAAAGTATCATTCGGGCTGGGAAATATAGAGGTAAAGGATGTTGCCTTGCATGTGGCTAACGCTGGTTTGTTCTCCAGCACTTCCAGGAGTAAACCCTGAGCACAGAGTACCAGAAGTAAGCCTTGAGTGTTAGATGTTGCCCTTTACCATCCCCAACCTCCCAGGAAAAAGAGAATAAGGAAATTTTTTGTTCTTTTATTGACATCCCATTGGATAGTTCATTTAATATTCACCTATCATTCAGTTATTTGTAAAAGTTTGAAGAATATCTAAAAATTCTTCCTCCTCCAATGTCTATTTTGTCTATTACATTTTCCATAACATAATTACAAATATAAATAAAAAGGATTTTAGTTTATTAAATAATAATTGATTAAATATTAATTAAGAAGTGAATAGCTTCTGGATTATGATCTAAATTTACATAATAGGTATTAGTAAATGTTCTGCAAAAATACCCATTTCACAACTTATTCCTCTCCTGTGAAGAAGTAACCTACATTTAAGCAATCTAGTTAGATATTTATAATTAACTATAATGAATTATCAAAAATGTATCTCTTCTAGATGACATGATACATCATTGTAAAATCCAACACCAAAAATAAAATGGGGGTCAAAGCAATAACATAGTAGGTAGGTGCTTGCTTTGCACATGGTCAACCCAGTTTTAATGCCCAGTGTTCATTATGATTCCCAAATCCCTTCAAGAATGATTGATTCATAGTGAAGAGTCAGGAGTAAGTTTCCAGCACATGGGCGTGACCCCTCCAAAAAATAAAAGAAAAATAAAATGCATTGTGCTAATAATACAAAGATTCATCATAAATTATTTACAGTCACAGTATTTGCACAAATTATCATTGGATACGGCCATACTCATCAATACTTAGGAGTGACCCTTGCAGTGTATGAGAGACCATATAAAAAGCTGGAGATTGAACAAGGGTTGGATACAAGTGCAACTTCTTGCACTTTCTCTCTGGGCCTACAAATATGATTTTCAAAAAGTGATTAATTTTTATATATGAAATAAATTTATAAAATCAGAACTTCAGAGGCACAATTGACTAGAATGTTTTACTTATGTTAATATAATATCAACTATATTAAATTGAGAAAACAGTTGTCATAAACATTGAGATGATAATCATATTTTATCTGTTCTGTTTCATCAAAATAAAAATTACCTTTTTAACATATCTGTTTAATAATCTTACCTTAAATAGAATATAGTGAACACATTCTGTAACACTTAACTTTGAAAACAGTGTTTACATTCTACTGCCATGTTAGGTATTTTAAGCTTTATTTAGTCTTTAAAATTAGACATCAATACATCAATACAAAGTAATAGAAACAAAAGAAGAAAAGAACAAAGAAGAAACTAAGACTCTCCCATAATCATCACCAGAGGTAACCAGTTATTGATATTTTGGGATCCAGGTGACCCATGATGAATTACTATAGGGAAAAAATACATCTTTACACTCTTACTAAAATGGTATTTTTCTTAACTGTCAATGAAGACAACTATAATAATGTTGAGAGTGAGTCTTGCTAGAAATGGAGATGAAAAAAGAACAAACTGAAATTTCTAAAATAAAAAATTACATCATCTCAAATGACAAGTCCATGGATTAGCCTTAACAGCATTTTAGATGCTAACAATTAAGAAAAGATCAGTGAACCTGAAGGCACTCAAAAGAGATAGCACAAACAATAGTAATGTTACAAGGAGGGTACACTTTTTTTTATAACTGAAGCACAACTACAAACATGTTTGTAATCATAGTGCTTAAATAAAGATACTATTTTTATAAAAAGATAGATAAGCATCAGCAAAATAAAAAGTTGTTTTTCAAAATAAAATAAAGTAAATGACATATTCAAAGCAAACTGCAAAAAAAGGAATGCTCTTTGCCTTATTATCAATAGCAGATGAGTTACCACAGATGTATTACCACTCCTGATATTCATGAGCTTTGAAAAAAAAGAGAGAAAATATATAATTTACAGAAAAATAAAGCTTCAGTGGTCCACTGGCAATATTAATAAACTAAAATACATACAATAGGAATCCAGGCAAATGATGAGAAATAAACAATGACCAAAAAATTCATAATAAAGGAGAACATTTTTTCAAGTGTTTCCAAATTTCATATTTACAGAACCAAAATAATTTTATTATCACCCAAGAATCCACATAAAAATCACACACAGGGTCGGAGAGATAGCACAGCTGTAGGGCACTTGCCTTACATGTGACCCTCCCAGAATGAACTTGGATTCAATTCCCAGCATCCCATATGGTCCCCCGAACCTGACAGGAGCGATTTCTGAGAGCAAACCCTTGAGGGCAGCTGGGTGTGACCAAAAAATAAAAATAAATATAAATCACACACAGACACATACAAAAAAATTGGGAAGGATCAGAGAAATAATGAAGGGTTCAAGTACATGACCAATCCTACGTCAGTCTCAGCCACTGCACATTGTACCCTCAAGCACCGCCAGTAATAATAATACCTGAGTACAGAGCCAGGAATAAATTCTGAACATTCTGAGTATTCTCCCTTAAAATGATAACAGGCAAAATAAGAGCAAAAATCCCAGGTCTAAAGAGAAAATAGAGATTAAGGAATTTTCCTTGCATGAAGACAACCCCAGTTCAATCCCTGGCACTCAATATGGACCTACAACTCTCACCAAAAGTGGTCCCTGAGCTTGAGCCAGAAGTATGTTCTGAGCATAGTTGGGTGTTGCCCCAAAACAGATAGTAAAAATCCAAAATTCGAACAATGAAAAGCTCATCTTCTTTGTTAGTTCCTTTAAAGAAAACTTGACTGCTTAAATAAAAATAATAACAATATAACAATATAAGGTCAGAGAAATAGCACAGTGGTAGGAAGTTTGCCTTGCAACCAGCTGACCCAGGATTTATGGTGGCTCGAATCCCAGCATCCCATATGGTTCCCCGTGCCTGCCAGGAGTGATTACTGAGTGCGAAGCAAGCAAGTGTGACCCAAAAACCAAAACCAAAAATAAATAAATATAATAATCATTTAAAATAATCATTAAAATAATAAAAATGCTTAAATAAGTTTATCCAGGGGTTCATAGGAGACACAAAAGTAAAATATTTGACAAAAATAACAGGAGTAAAAGGAGATATAAAATGGTGATAAATTTTTCATCAGAATACATCATACATAAAGTAGTTAAATTTTGTTTGTACAACCCCAGCAATGTTCAGGGGTGACTATTTTGCACTTCAGAGCACTTCTAATGGGGGGGGGGACTTGAGGAACCATATGTGGTGCTGTGACTCGAACCCCAGGTTAGTTGCATGCAAGGCAAGTGCCCTATAGGCTGTACTATCAGCCCAACCCCTAAAATGGTTCAATATTACCTTGTGGTTCTGTTATCTTTATAGATGTGATTAAAGATTTACAATCAGGAGACTGTTGTGGTTTACATAAGTAAACTCAATGCAATCACAGAATCTTTATAAGTGAAAATGGGTTATAAAATAAAATGTGATTATGCAAGTGTATGTCAGAGTGATGCAACTGCTGTTTTTGAAGGTCAAGGAAGGCAAGAGTGAAAGAAAATGTGCAGCATCAGAAATAGCTGGAAGAACCGAGAAAATGGATTTCCTCCCCCATATAGACACACAGATAATGTAAAATAAATGAAATCATCTTGTTGACACCTAATTTTAGGCCTGTGAAGTTTATATATACTTTAGACTCCCTAGAACTATAAAATAAAGACTTTGGGGCCAGGAGATAGTACAGCATTCCTTACTTGGTTCAATCCCAAGCACTACATGACCCCAGCCCTCAGAATTGCAGGGGTCAGCCCAGGAGGAGGGCAAGAACTCTTAGTCTGAGTCTGGAGGTCTTCAGTAGCACCAGTCTGGCCTGGGTAATCCCTGGCACTTCAGGCCATGAGCAGGTCCATATCCTCAAGCCCTTGCATTGTTCTGGCCCATTGGGGAGTTTCACTGATGGGGACCCTTGGGTTTCTAGACACACTTGGAAGATAAAAAAAAAGTCCAATACAGAAGAAAAACATCAAAGTAATGTTTGGTAAAAGTAATGAACTTCTGCTGTTTTCAGAAGTAGATTTATAATAATTTTCTATAATGTGTGAGGTCATTATGTCCATGCACTTTTCCTGCTAGTTGAGCCTCTCTTTCCAGAGTTACATGAGACTTGGTGTTGACTGCTTGTGCAGACATGGCAGAAGTCATGGATATGACTGCAGAGTCATCTAGAAGTACAGAGGCACCAGGGGAGGTGACCCAGCCTGGTTCCAAAGCTCCCTGGATATGTCAGCCACAAAACAGGCATACCTGGAATGTTCTGAATTACCATTCTTTAAGTAAATAAAAACTTAAAACAAACGTGTGGAGGTGCTAAAGCTGTGCTTCGAAGGAAACTAGCTTTAAATGTTTTTCTAATAACAAAATTTAAATGTATCTAGATTGCCATCTAAAAAAGTTAAAATGATTAAAAATCAAAGTGAAAAAGAGCAACTGTAAAGAGAAAAATTAAATAAAAATATAAAATGATAATAAAATTAATAGTCACATAATTTCACTAAATCATTATAGTTACACAAACCTTATCAAAATTAAAAGGGCGGAAAAGAGGACAAAACATACACATTCAACTAGCTAAGTTGGCAGTTTCTGAAAAAGTTACCCTGTGACTCTTAGATATCATTCTTAGATATTCTTAGATATTAGATATTTTTCTAAAATTAGATGGGCTGTTTTTTGGGGGGGCTGTTTGTTTTGTTTTACAAAAAGATCTATAGATGGACAATAATAAAGTTTTATTCATAGGACCTAGGAATAGAAAATACTCCAAAAGTTCATAAAAAGAAAAATGAATAAACAATTTCTTTGTAAACAAACTGTACAGTACTTGGCTACTAACAAGAATAACTTATAATACAGTAATATAGGCAGAATTCAATAACAATAAGCTAAGTGGATAAATTAGAAAATAAAAGTACATACTACATGACTTCATTTGGATAAAGTTCAAAACCAATAACATAGCATGTTTATGTATTTTATTATTTAGTGGGATAATTATAAAGCATATGTCTAATTACATCAAAAAATGCCTTTTAGCATCTTAGTAAGTACCTTTTAAAATTATTTATTTATTCTTGTTAGCCTATCATTTTTCCAATTAGTAACATTAATTTTAGAAACTCAAAATCTTCGTAAGACTCTGTGGAACAAAAAGAATTAATATGTGAAGATTTTGTAAAACTTTACTTGACAAATGTAAACAGAAATTAAGTCATTTTATACTATTTTATAAATTTGTTTTAAAAATGTGCTTAATAACCAGTATTGTCATGTCCTTAGTCTTCTATGGGATTATTAACTATATCATACCCATTTTCCAAATAGTCATAATTTACCAGTTTCTGCATTTGGATAATCAAGTACATCCAAACATACAACTATTTCAAATAATATTTTCAAGTAATTAAAATATCACTCTTTATATCTTTTCATGGTTAAATTGACCTTTATTTTGCATGTGTGGTTTTTGGGTCACATCCATCAGCACTCAGGAAATACTCCTGGTTCTGCACTCAGAAATTACTCCTGGTAGGCTTGGGGAAACAAAGGATGCCAGGGACTGAATCCAGGTCTGATGCATAGGACTGTTTCAAGGGCTTTGCATTATAGGATTCCTTATCCAGAGTCTAAGAATATGCACTCTCAGTGCCCATTTAAGCATTGTGACCATGCCAACTGAAAATGTGTTCAAGCTGAACAATCCCCAGTGAACAAACATATATACGGTGTAAGTACAGCAACCGAAACTGGGAACCATGGGTGTGAAGGGAACTACTTAGCAGCCACTAGCACAAATACTCAACCAGGTACATAATCTCTGACAAGCTCCATAACTGAAAAATGCATATGTTCTAATTAGACATGTATGTATTCTCTGCCATCCCAACAACATCCTTATATAGATATATAGAAAAATAGAAATAGATGTTAAAATAGAGTGAACTTTTTTTGTTTGAAGGGCATACCTGGCACTGATTATGGATAACCATGAATTGCTCTGAACTCAGGAATAATTCCTGGGGGTGCTCAGAAAAACAAATGGAATGCTGGGAATTGAACCCAGGTTGGTTACATGCAAGTCACATGTTCTATATGCTGTATTATCTGAGAGAGAACCTAATTTTAAATGGATAAGGCAGCAAGTGCACAGACTTAACATCTTAGCATGTTCTGAAAACAAGCATGAGTCCAACAATGTCTAGAAGAGTTTACACAATAGAGAGAAATGATTCTCTGAGCATAAAAGAAACATGATCTTACAGGTATTCTGACCAGTTAGACTGTGTGATAAGGGTAAATTGGAGGCACGAAAAGACAAAAGCAAAGAAATGGATTAAGGGACTATTGCAGATCTCAGGTAAGTGGACATAGTGTCCTGAATCAAGATGATAGGAAGAGAGACAATGACAAGTAGATAGTTTCTATTTGTCACTATTTTTAGTCTCTATTCATGATTCTTTTTATCATCATTTCTATTTTGAATATGACTTCACAGGCTAGAGCAACAGTACAGTGCATAGGGCATTTGCCTTACACGCAGCCAACCTGGGTTTGATCTCTAGCATCTCATATGATCCCCTGAGCACCACCAGAAGCTGTTCCTGAGATCAAAGTCTGGAGTAAACCATAAAAACCTCTGGGCATGACCCCCCGAAAAAGGGGCAAAGAAAATAAGGGCAATGAATGTGACTAAATGAATTGAATGAGAGTTGTAAATAGTAACTCCAAATTTTCCACATGAGTAAGTTGAAAATTGTAAAATGTAAAGTTGTCATTTTCTAAATTAAGAAAAGCTGAGGAAAATGGTTTCAAGAAGAACAGGATTAGGAACACTATGCTAATCTTGAGGTCTCCATCTTCTTTCAAAGTAGAAATATTGGTTTGACACTTGCTGGTGGTACAAGAGAATGTTTTGAGCTAGAACATGTAAATTTGGGAGCAAATAAATTACATGTAAAGCTATCTGGCCAAATGGGAACAATAAGGAATAAGTGAGATGAAATAAGCAGAAATCTGAGGAAAACCTTAGGCCTCACCTTCACATAGACTTCAGGGAAATGAGAGATAAGCATACGAGTAAGCATGTAATGGAAGCCAAGTGAAGAATTCTTTTCAAGGAAGAGGATATCAGCTCATAAGAAGTCAAGTGCTCCCAAAAATTGTCTATGCTGAAAACAATCATTTTCCATAAAATTTAAATCTTTTTAGTTCCAGGGATCAACAACTTGAAACAACCAAACCTAAGGAAAAAACATTTTAAAGGCCATATTAACATGAAATGTACATGGATTTGAGGGCAAGCCGGATGGGTCCCTTTAGTGACTGTATGCTCTGGGAAAATTGTGGAATATGTCAAACCTAGATTTCCAGATCTAAAGATAGATGCAACATTATCTGTGCTATTCTGGTCCTATGAGGAATAACAGAACTAGAATATCTATCATTGTTCCAAACAAGTAATTAGGCACTCACTCAGCTTCCTCTGTTGTTAGAAGGTAAGTTATTGGGGTTATAAATATGGGTAGACCCGATAATATATTTTGAGCTCTACAAAAATTGGTCTTCATTTTTCCCTTCTTTCTAACTGTATAGATACTCCATGTGGCTCTTGGTTAATATTTTTTGTTGTTGGGTAGTGCCAGGGTCAAATTCTGAGCTGTACATTTATAAAGTAAGTGCTCTGTCAACTGAGCTATATTCTCAGCCCCTTATAAACTTTAACTCTTCTCAAAGTAATTAGCATGCAAACAAAAGACCAAACTCGGGAATTTCTGTAAGATGGCTGATTCACATTTTTTACATTTTTAATGTTATAAAAGCATAAAAATGAACCAGGGATAGAGTACAACTGGTAGGACACTTGCCTTGCATGAGTTAGGCTTGGATTCGATCCATATAACATCATATAATCCCCCAAGTCGCTCTAGGAGCATAATGTCAGAAATAAGACATGAACATTGTCTGATGTAACCCTCCACAGTACTAACTCTCCACACAAGGGTTTAAAAGGAGGACTTAGAAATGGTTTCTGATTAAAAAGGCAGGAAAGAGTCAGAATACTTTGAATAAATTGCAATGTTATTTTTCAGTAGCCCCTTAATAAAGTTCAGTGATAATAGAAAAAATATAGAAGAAATCCAGCTTACAAGTATCATTCTCCTCTAGATTATAAACTTCAGAATTGGTGAAGTGAGAAAGAAAGTCATTTTTAATGACTTTTTTAATTTTTAAAGAAGTTACTATTCTTCATTTATTTTTAAACAACGCATTACTGGTTGGTTTGTCATCAGTAAACAATTCTGTCAAATTCCATGGGCTTAACTTTACACCTCAAATAAATGTTATGATTCACAGCACCCACCATCAAAATTCTAGTGCATCCTACCTCCAATGGCCAAGGAACTTTTTTTGGAGCAGAAGTAGTAGCAGGGATTAAACCCAGACTCTCAACCACTCAAAGTATTTCCTCTATCCAAGTATGGGCTACACGCATAGTATCTAGCTCATATTAATAACTTTCAATAGCTATGAACCAAACTGAAAAATTTAGGGGCATCTATCAGTTATTTGGAAGCCATTCAATTATTGGTCAAATGCACATTTTAGAGAAAGAACGTAGGTTTGCACCATTTCCTGCAAGTGACTAAACCCTTATGGGACTCAATTGCCACGTTTATGATACTTCAGATATAGAAAAAATTTGGGCTCTGAAATAATAAATTGGAAGTGTTTTGAGTCATCCAGGAAGAGAAAATATAGTTTTCCTTTCTAGGCTGAGGAAAATCCTGTGGTCTTAGCAGTAATATACCTCAGTCCTTACCAGGCCAGCCCACAGAGACAGACAAAGGCCCTTCTGAGAAAAATAATTATGATGAACTTGGGTCACTTTCTGAGCAGTTCCCTACACCTCAACTAGTACAAAATATGCATTTTCTTGTTCCTTCAGGATGTCAGAAATAACTATCCGGTCTTGTTACTTTAATGATTCATGTAGTTTCTCTAGTGAGAGTACCTCACCTGCTCTAACTGTATATATATGGAACCCCTCTGTGGGTTGGGGAAACAGTTCACCAGAATCTCTGTGTTGGCTTTTTCTTCCCAGAAACTCTCAACTTAAATTCTAAAAAAGTTAAAGTTTTTTCCTCCTTGTAACCACACAGTCATGATTATTTATTTTCTCAATGAATCACTTAATTCACAGAGCTGTTTCAGGGTGAGTGAAATAGTAGTTACACAGTGCTTGGCATCTTGTTTGTGAACGTGTCTTCTAGAAAGCAGTCTCCACTCTTTTTAAATAAAAGATTTGGGGAAGAGCTGGGGCAATGGCTCAGGGTATAAGATGTCTGTCTTGCGCCAAAAGGCACATGAATAAATGCTTCACATCACTAATCATCAGGGGCATACAAGTCAAAACAACTATGAGGTACCCCACCTCACACCACAGAGATCGGCGCACATCACAAAGAATGAGAACAAGCAGTGTTGGCAGGGATGTGGAGAGAAAGGAACTCTTATCCACTGCTGGTGGGAATGCTGTCTAGTCCAACCTTTATGGAAAGGGATATGGAGATTCCTCCAAAAACTGGAAATTGAGCTCCCATTCAATCCAGCTATACCACTCCTAAAAATATACATAGGAACACAAAAATACAGTACAAAAATCCCTTCCTTACACCTTATTCATTGCAGCACTATTTACCATAGCAAGACTCTGGAAACAACCAAGATGCCCTTCAACAGACGAATGGCTAAAGAAACTGTGGTACATATACACAATGGAATATTATGCAGCTGTCAGGAGAGATGAAGTCATGAAATTTTCCTATACATGGATGTACATGAAATCTATTATGCTGAGTTAAATAAGTCAGAGAGAGAGAGAGAAAGACACAGAATGGTCTCACTCATCTATGGGTTTTAAGAAAAATGAAAGACATTCTTGCAATAATAATTTTCAGAGACACAAGAGAGGAGAGCTGGAAGAGGCAGCTCACCTCATGAAGCTCACCACAAAGAGTGATGAGTTTAATTAGAGAAATAACTACATTGAGAATTATCATAACAAGGTGAAAGAATGAGGGAAGTAGAAAGCTTGTCTAGAGTACAGGCAGGGGTAGGGTTGGGAGGAGGGAGATTCAGGACAATGGTGTTCGGAATGTTGCACTGGTGATGGGAGGTGTTCTTTACATGACTGAAACCCAACCACAATCATGTTTGTAATCAAGGTGTTTAAATAAAATATTTTTTTTAAAAAAGGTGTCTGCCGTCAACAATATGTAAGCCACTATCTTCAAAATAAAAATTATATTAAAAAAAAAGATGTCTGCCTTGCACACGCCAGCCTAGGACGGACCTTGGTTCGATCCCCCAGAGTCCCATATGGTTCCCCAAGCAGGGAGTAATTTCTGAGCAAATAGCCAGGAGTAAATAACCCCTAAGCGTCACTGGTGTGCCCCCCCAAAAAAATAGGTTTGTGAAGCTGGAGACACAGTACGGTATAAGTAGGTCACTTACCTTGCATGCGCAGAACCCAGACTAATACACAACCTTTCAATATGGTTCCCCAAGCACCACCAAGAGAAATAATTCTTCTGGACAGAGACAGGAGTAAGTCCTGAGCATCTCTGGGTATGGCCCAAAAACTAAGAAAAAAATACAAGTCTTTAAACAGATGGTCTCTGAGATATCTATACTATGTTTTGATTCCTTGGATTAGTGAATATTCAGTTTGCCAATATAATGGGGAAAAAAAGGAAGAAATATCATGACTCTTCTATCCTTATGCTACAAACCCCAGTGTATAGATGAATTTCTAGCATATAGTGGCTGTTGGAAAGACAAGACTAGGATATGATTTCTACGTCTCATCTGAGTCAATGGCTCCCACATTCTCTTGACATTCATGACATTTTTCCAAGCCTATTGCATCAACATAAATAACTCAAGTTTGTAGAATTCAATTAATGACCAAAAAGTTTTGGCCCATTTGCGAAGCTAGAGATATCACCAAAAACACTGTCTTGTCAAAATGTATTCACATGAAAGGAGTAAAAAAGTCATTATGGAAAAGATTAATGATTTTCCTGGCTTTGCTTGGTTTCAAAATCAGAAGCTTAACTTTTCATTATCACAGGTGATTAAGCTGATTACACCATTATAACTGGTAATAGGTCAGATGGCTTGATTAAACTAATTGATTGGCATTACTCAGACATGTATTTCTTGGAGATGTGCCTCCTTCTACACAAGACAAAACAAATAGGTAAATTTATATGTATAAGTACACAGTCCCAGATCAGAAACTCCCAGAATTTGATGGCTGGGGGAATTCAGAAAATTTAAATTTCAGAAAGGAAATTTTGTTTGGTATCGAACTGTCAGTACCTAGTAACTTTTATTTATACTTTGGAAAGCATCATGTGATCAGCAAAACAGATAAGTTCTTGTCACTTTCAGTAGAATAAAGGAAGATTCTAGAATTTGTATCCTCCTAGATCCACTCATTCTTGTTGCTAAATGAATTCTTATTAACTAAAACAAAATATTTTGAATTTGTAACTGTTTTTAGGTTTTTATTTTGGTGGATAAGAGATTATGAATTATCTTACCATATATACAAAAAACATTAAATTCTTATCTAAAGCCTCTATTGATATGCATACCAATTAATAGCCATAATGATGAGCAGCATGCAATTTTGCTGCATGTTGCAAACACTCACAGAGAAGAAAGGGCATTTGTATGTCTGGGAACCAGCCTGGGAAAATGCACCTGAAGCAGGCAGGGCTACTGTGAGGGTTAATAAAACAAAACAAGTGCCAGAGCAATAGCACAGTAGTAGGGCATTTGTCTTACATTCAGCCAACCCAGGTTGGATTCCCGGCATCCCATATGGTCCCTCAAGCCTGCCAGGAACAATGTCTGAGTGCAGAGCTATGAGTAACCTGAGTACTGTCGAATGTGACCCAAAAACAAAAACAAACAAACAAACAAAAATACCAGACATATGACAGAAAAGCATGGGACCAGAAGGCTCACAGCCTCATGGACTGAGAGCTCTGACTGGCCTTCATGGACCATATTTAGAATCAGTCAACACAGGATGAAGGGCAAACATTAACACCAGTTGTTTCTATGCTCATCTAACCTGGTTAGATGTTTATGTATCAAAAAGCGCTGGAATAGCTCATGCTACAGTCTCTCAGGATTGCCTTCCTCTGGGAGAGTTGGCAGATACAATAATGAATACAGGACCCACACCAACAGGGCATTTCCAAAGGGTGCCAGCATTTTGATAATTAGCAATTAATAGTCCCTAAATCACCTTTTCAGCCCACTACTACTATCAGCTTTCTAGCTAAGTGTAATTATTTTCTAGATGTCTATATATACAACATCTGTAGCATTAAGTCTTGCTTTCATTTCTATAGTAGGAAGTAGGTCGGCTTTCACTTGAAAACCTAGAACAAGGGCTGGCAAACTGTTTCACATAAAAAATCTGCCACCAAGTTTTGTAAAGATAGTTTTATTGGAATAAAGCCATGAATGCCCTTTGATTTACTTTTAACTATTTTTAATATTTAACAGAGTTGTATAGTTGCAAGAAACCTATATGGGCCCCAAAGCCTAAAATATTTACTACATGGTCTCATAAACACTTTGCTGCTTTTTTTGTCTACAGGCAGCCTCATAATCTTTATCCCAGTTCACTGTCTAGTCACTTAGTACTGACAAATTAAGAGGTAGTTGTCAAGATAAAATCCATTTCTAATTCTGGAACAGTGGATCAAAATTATTCAGAGTAGTCTTTATTAATATATAATGCATAATATCCCAGTTAAAATAAATGCAATGAATCTACTATTTTATGATTTATTTGTAAAAAAAAAAATCCATTGGTAAAAATAATTATCCAGGGTATTTTTAATGTGATATATACAAATAATCCAAGGTTTTTTTTTGTTGTTGTTGTTGGTGGTGGTGGTGGTTCCTTGTTTTTGTTTTTTTTTTTTTGTTTGTTTGTTTGTTTTTTGAGGCGGGGGTATGTTTCATTAGTACCAACCCCAGTGATCCTCAGGAGTTAATCCTGGCTCTGCACACAGAAATCACTCATTTCAGGCTCAGGGGATCTTATGATGCTGGAGATTGAGCCAATCATTTGCAAGGTAAGTTTTGTATCTCCTATACTATGGCTGTGGCCCCAAGTATCTCAAGTTTGTATACCAGCATTAGAATTATTTCCACTTAAAATAAAATAAGAAAGACAGTGCAATAAAGGCCGAAATTTTTTTCTCAGAACAAAATGGTACAAGATATTTTTCATTTTATATTTAAACATGAGAAAAATGATACTTTCTCTGATTTTTTTCCCACAACTTATCTTAGCCTGGAGCTTATTACCTTAGGTGCTTGTACCAGCTGAGGCAGAGAGAAAATACTCCTAGTATTAGGTTCACCTCAAAGTGAGGCATTAATTATCTCAACAAAAAAAGAGTTCAACATCAGTGTTTAATAGTTGGCCTATTCAAGTCTGTGTCAACATGAGGGAGCTTTTAATCTTGTCTCTGTTTTTATTCAATGTAACACAACACTGGGAAGCTGTAGGGTTAATTACAATGTAATGAATGAATGGATGTTCTTCACATAACCTAGAGCTATTTCCACACATAATTCACTCTCCACACCACTGCTGAATGACCACCTACCAAACACAAAAGTCAATACTGGAAGAAATACAATGCCTCTTGCTCAATGACTCTATACAGTCTTCCCACTCAGAATGTGCAGAACTATGTCTTAGTCAGTCCAAGAGATTTCTGGAAGCAGAAATCTTGCTTTTTGGCCTTATAATCTCACAATTAAAATAAAAGCACACACTCATAAAAATTAAGCAAGCATACAGATCTAAAAGATTCCAGGCAATTTGTGATCATTTGCCAACTTTCTAAATACTTAAGCATAAATCACATCATTACAAGAATTCAAAACTGTCTGGAAAATCTTTTCCATCTAATATCATTAATGCATGTTTCAAACAGTGAGACTTCTATTTATTTTGACAACTACCCCAGTGTCAGGATGTGGCAAGCAAATATAAAAAGATGAGTAGACAGGAACTTGACAACCTAATTTAACAATATGGATTTTTGAAATATTTATGGGAGAATTTTCTAATCCTATTTACTATATTTTCTCACAGTAATTCTTGAAGTCCCCAGATATTACAGGTTGAAGCCTTTTAAATGTGGAACATCAGGCCTTCATTTTCAAAGCTAGAAATGAGGAAGCAAAGAATTTGTGTAGGCTTCCCCATTGTCTTGTTTTAAGTGGCCAAATTAGCCTCGGCTACTGGTCTTCTCCAAAATGAGTAAGAGATGAAGGAAAGAATGATTTACAATATATCAAGCTATCTAAACTTTTCGTAATCTACCAGTAATAATCTCTGAGCACTGCCAGATGATGTTCTCTCCACCACAATTTTTTTAAAATATTTTTCCTTATAGTGTTCTGTGAAGTGGGAAGAAAGGGAGTATCTTCATCAGGAAAGTTTGTCCCTTGCCTTTTTACTCACCTGGTCATCAGAAAGTGCCTGGGAGAGTTATGTTGGTAACTGTCATCTGTTCTCTGCTACTTTGCCAGTATGTTTGTCTCACCAGCTTCACATTGCAGCCATCAATCTGCACCTAATCTTGATCTTCATGGAGGTGTCTGTACCTTAATCCTCATCACTCAATTTCTCAGGGAGCCATGGCCTCAGGCTGGAGCAAGGATTTATTTTTTTACAGATAAAGGAAAATTAGCCCTACTTCTGCCCAGGAATGGTCCATCACCTACCCCCACAGAAAAAAATGAAAATGAATGAATGTGAAAAGAAAATAAATTAATATGAAAGAGAAAGACATATGCCTTCAAGAAAGAGCAAGAGCAAAGGACAAAGTCAAGTACATATGCTACTCAGAGTAGCAGGTGACATTCAGAATGGGAAATATTATGTGATTTATAGAAAAAATGACCGATGGTAAAGGTCAGACCCTAATTTGTATGTGGGCTTTGATTAGTCACCTTCCAAACTTTATTTGCATGCAGGCATATGAGATTGTTTTCATAAGCCCATATTAAGGCATATGAGACTAATTGGTCATCTCCACAGTCATCTCACACTCTAAATTTTATTCAAAACCATTGGTTGGTCGAGTCAGATGATCTAATAGTGTCTAACAAAGTCAGATAGTAGAAATAACTAATAGGCAGAGATACTCAATAATGCAAATAAATCTAGGTCACTGTGAAAAGTCATGCTTCTCTAACAATATTCCTGCTGCTGCTTCTAACATGAGGGAAGAAAGAAGAGAAGGACTAGAATAGTGTGTAAAAGAAAACACAAGTAGTAAATTTTGAGCTGCAAACAGATAGCAGTGATGCAAGAAGGAAAAGAAAGAGTCACTAGAACTGCTGTTCAGAATGAAGAGATTCCTATTTTTATGATTGCTATAGCCTGTAGAGTTATACCTACATAAGCTTTTAAATAAAAAAAAAAACTGTTAGATTAAAATTCTGTAACACAGAACCCCTGTGGTGGTCAGCATGTTAACCTGGCATAATGGTCACAAGGTTGCTACCTGCAATAATCTAAGAGTACAGATCTCAGGCAGAGATGTGGGTGATTCCAGAGTGAGAGCAAAAAGAAATAATGCATCTCAAGCAGATGATCCCTATAATGGGAAAATGCACTAAGAAACAACTTGAAAAAATATGTTAGTGCCCCCCAAATAGAGGGAAATCCTCACATTTGCCTCACCAAGTTTGTTATAAAACTGTCTGTCTCTTCCCCACCAACACCACCAGTCTATTGCTGGGTGCTGATGAGAACTTGGCGCTATTGATTTTTTTTATAATATCTTTATTTAAACACCTTGATTACAAATGTGATTATAGTTGGGTTTCTGTGTTCTAAAGAACACCCCCCTTCACCAGTACAACATTCCCATCACCAATGTCCCAAATCTCCCTCCTCCCCACCCCACCCCCACCTGTACTCCAGACAGGCTTTCTACTTCTGTCATTAATTCACTTTGTTATGATAGTTCTCAATGTAGTTATTTCTCTAATAGCACTCATCACTCTGTGGTGAGTATCATGTCGTGAGCTGGACCTTCCAGCTCTCCTCTCTTTTGTCTCTGAGAATTATTGCAAAAAATGTCTTATTTTTCTTAAAACCCATAGATGAGTGAGACTATTCTGTGTCTATCTCTCTCCCACTGACTTATATTGATTTTTTTTTAAATCATCAAAGAATAGCTTTGCTTCTCCTTTGTTCTTACAGTGGAGTCTCTACTCCCAGGGGCGCCAACTGATTGATACCTACTTTAAATTTCTGCATCTCAAAGGTTTCCAGGTCCTTTAGCTTGGCCCAGTGTTGTTAAAAGACCTTCCTGGCTTGTAGTTGGTTTTGCTTGGAGACAGTTTCTTTCTCAATCCACATTACCACCCTCCCTGCCCTATTTACCTACCACAATAAGAAAGGGGAAAAAAAAACACTACAAGAATCCCAGGGGCTTTTTGTGGTGAAATACCTGACACAGTTTTAGAGAGAGAACACCTACAATTCCAGCTAGAAAGCATTGTCCGGGTTCATGAATTCTTTTCCTCTGAACAGTACTGGAAAAAGCATTTGCTTATTGTAGATTAAAAAACAAATTTTTTTCCAACAAGGTACAGTATTGGTGGATAAATCACTACTGCTTTCACAGGATCCTCCAATCTGGCACTGTTAATCCTGCAATCCCTCAGAACTCTAAGGGATATTAATCTATCCTGGGCAAAAGGAAAGAAGGTCGTGTGACCACTCAGCAAAGATACTTGTTCCCTTTTTAATTGGATAGACAAGTTTGCTACTTAATAATAATTTCTCTGGATATGTCAAAGTTCCTATTACTCTACCTGTGTCCAATACTGTTCTATTACTCTACCTGTGTCCAATACGGTTTTCAAGTTTCTTATCAGAAAACTATAACTTCCCAGCAAATTCATTTCTGGGGACAGTCATACTGGTCAGCCAAGTCACATAAGCAGAACACTCTCCTCTGAAATAATCTTTGCATGAGTCAGTCTGAAATTTGTTTTTGAACAAATTTAACATGGAAGAAAAAGATATCTTTGTTTCTCCTTCTACTATTTCTTGCTTAAATGGTACCTTTGTCAAAATGTCTATGATTATACAGTGACAAGCACAATGTAAGTCCTTTGAGGTACTTTTCCTTAAAGTTCCTCTGTATCTTAGAAACTTTATTTTTAGCAAAGTGCTTTTAATAAGAGGTTTCTAAAATGAAAGTATCAAATGCACAGGTGAGAACAATTCTGTTTTGTGCTCTGCTAGGGTGGCATTTTTCCACAGCAACTCTTTCCTGAGACCATCCCTCACTATTAGTCCCTATTAGGGAAACTCAAGCCAATTCTAATACTGGCCTAAGCCCAACATCATATCAGAGGAGATTCTTTTGCACTGGCAACAAGACACTACTTGTTAAAGCCAGATATGAAGCAGCAAAATACAAGCTTGCACTATGGTTGACTGAATGGTTGGGTCTAGGTAAATGGGGAATAAGGAAGAGACTAGGCTACACTCCTCCAGTGATTTCCATTCTTTCTCATGAAAGAGGAGTTAAAGAGAGGATAGAAAAGTTACCATCTTTGGCTCAGAATTTCTTAAACAGGGGCCATTTCAAGAGGATTAAAAATCACATAAATAAGGTACCATGGTATGAGAAAATGGGACTACCAGTAAGACAAATGGAGCACAGGAAGAAACAAGTTTGAGAGACACTGACTGATAGAAAGTCTGAAGCTGACAGAGAAGGAATAATATTAAGATCTGAAATCAAGAGGAATCTTGTCTGCTTGGTTATGGTTTCCTCCAATCAGGCTCAGAATTTAAAGCATCTCAGACAACTGGATTCATAGGGCACAAGTATGCAGGGCAGACTGACTCTTAGAACCATTCAACAACTTTAAAGAAAATTACTGCAGAGCACAAAGATAGCTCAATAGCAAGAGTGTCTCCCTTGCATACAGCAGTCAGGACATTCTATTTAGCAGCACTGTGTACCTGGACTGAACAGGGCTCTTGAAATCTCTGTAGTTCAGTACCTGTGACCTGTACACACAACTAGGGATGTATAGGCACAACAAAAAGTAAACAACCCCTTAGGGTTGTGTATGTTTACACAAAAAGTATACATACCCCTTAAGCATGATAATCAAAGAAGTGGGAGCACCAGTGCCAGGGCTGCATCCTTGGTGAGCATGTGTTTGATCCTCACAGCACCCCATTAAGTACAACATAATGTATGTAGCTAAACTAAGCATTCACCTCAACTAAATGAGTATGGCTCATGCTGAGTAGTTTAAGTACTGTAACTAAGGCTAGAGCAATAGTTCAGTGGGTAGGATACTTGCCTTGTATACCCAAAACAGTACCTCAAACCCAGAACCACAGACAGTTACTTGAGCACCATTAGGAGTTCCATGAGCAGAGTCAAGTATTAATCCTGAGCACAGCCATTGTGGCCTTAAAAAGACAAAGACCCATAACTAAAGTGTGTGGCAACTGGATGCATTCTTAGCATAGTTGAGAATGTACAGGCACTATAAGCAGATGTACCATCCTTAAAGTGTACCACAACCAAACTGCAAGCACCACAAACAAATATGTGTATAAGAACCTCTACCTGCCATCACAAAAAAGGAAAGAGAAGAGGAACCCAACTTTCCCTTGAGACTGAGAAAATAAAGCACAATATGGGTGGTTTTTAAAGCATTCTGAAACCCTTAAGGAGAGGGGCTAGAAAGAAGACAGCAAGCAAAATGTTTCTTTTGCAAGGAGCCAACCTGGGCTCCATATCCATACCATAAATGGTCCCTGAACCCTGCCAAAAGTGATCCATGAGTATAGTGCCATGAGTAAACCCTGAGTGCTGCTAACAGTGGAAAGAAAGAAAGAAAGAAAGAAAGAAAGAAAGAAAGAAAGAAAGAAAGAAAGAAAGAAAGAAAGAAAGAAAGAAAGAAAGAAAGAAAGAAAGAAAGAAAGAAAGAAAGAAAGAAAGAAAGAAAGAAAGAAAGAAAGAAAGAAAGAAAGAAAGAAAGAAAGAAAGAAAGAAAGAAAGAAAGAGAGAGAGAGAGAGAGAGAGAGAAAGGAAGGAAGGAAGGAAGGAAGGAAGGAAGGAAGGAAGGAAGGAAGGAAGGAAGGAAGGAAGGAAGGAAGGAAGGAAGGAAGGAAGGAAGGAAGGAAGGAAGGAAGAAAGAAAGAAAGAAAGAGAAAGTTGCATGGGATCACAACAAAATAGAGAATCAAGAAAGACATACACACACACACACAGAGGAGAAAACTCAATATTGTCCTACTGATGATTTCCCAAAGCCCAATATAAACTGAAATAAACTAAAATAAACTAAAATGCTTCTGCACATCAAAATAAACAATGTCTTAAAAGGAAATCTACATAATGGGTGCAAATACTTGCAAACCATATGTATGATAGTTATTATTCAAAATATATAAAGAATTTATAGTTTGATTGCTAAAGCTAAAAATCCACTTTTATATGAGCTAATGATCTGAATAGACATTTGTTCTAAAATGACAGTCAAATGCTCAATATGTACATGAAAATTATTTTAATATGTTTAATTATTAGGAAAATTAAAACTAAAACCATAATGAAGTACTACCTCAAGCCAGATAAGACAGTTACTATCAAAAAGAAAATAAATGGCAAATAAGGAGATAGATACATTTTATATTGTTGGTGGGAAGGTACATTATTTCAGCTATTGTGGAAAATGGCATGGTGGTTTCTCAAAGAATTAAGGACTATAGTATGATGCATTTAATCCCATTTCTAGGTATATGTGCAAAAGAAATGAAATGCAACCTCTCTATTCTTAACTCCAATTTTTATTACAGTATTATTCAGAATCACCAAGATTTTGAAGTAACTTAAATGTCCTTTGATGGATGATTAATAGATTGTTTTAAATATAGTATAAGTGTTCATAGGATATTACTTAGTACTATAAAAGGTGAAATGCAACCATGTGCAACAATATAGATCAAAATATAGAATACTATTCTAAATAAATAAGACAGAAAAATAAATGTTGTGTGTATCACTTATATATGAATTTTTAAGCCAGTTTTATAGAAGCAGAGAATAGTAATTTCCAGGGATTAGAAGAAATGTGGATTAAAGGTACAAATTTCAGTTTTACAAAATCTAAGTCCTGGAGATCTAATATAAAGCACAATGATCTTAGTTAATAATATATTGTATACTTAGAGTTGTTAAGATGAGATTTTTGAGGTGCTAGAGAGATGGTACCGCAGGTAGGGTGCTTACCTTCCACGTAGCTGACCTGAGTTGGATCCTTGGCACTCTGAGGAGTCCCTGAACACTACCAGAAGTGATTCCTGAGTGCAGTCAGGAGACTCCTGACATTAACCGAGTGTTACCCAAAAACATAAATAGATAGATGATAGATAGATAGATAGATAGATAGATAGATAGATAGATAGATAGATAGATAGATAGATGATAGATAGATTTTGAGCATCCAAATGATATTTAAAAATGAATGCATACACTATGTAAGGTTTTCAAAGAGTTAATGATCTTGGCAGTTATTCCACTATATTTATATATAATTATCACCTTTAAACTTTAGTGATATAACTTATTCTGTTAATTATTTTTCGATGAAATTTGGAAAACAAAATATAATTTCAACTCTTGCACCTAACATTTTTTGTCCAATTTCTTGAGCATTTTTCCTAGCCTTTTAATAATAATGATACTATGATTACATTACATAATGTAACAAATATGGGATTTAGATTCACTGTCTGTTTTCACATCCTAAGAGAAACTGCTTATAGATATAAATTTTGTCTCTTTTGTTCCCAAATACATTTCCTGTGCTTAGAACACTACAAGACATCAGAGGTTTTTCATACACATCTATGATACAAATCAACAAATGAAACAGACCACAAGGAGAGATGGATTAATCAGTGTCCAGCACTCACCGAAAGTATGTAAGATCTGAGTTTGTATTGGTGATAAGAGAAACTTAGGTTAAAGAACATGAAGTGGAACAAAAAATGTGCTGAAAATTTTTTAATTCTTGACTAATGCATGTAACTTGATTCTACCACCCACCAGTTGAGGGAGTGAAGAATATTAATATGCACTCCTCCATCTGTGAGGCAGACATTATAGGTGGGAGGCAAAAGAAATAAGGCAGGAACTAATGCAGAAATCTACTCTATAAAAAAATCCTCAAAACATTCACAAGTGTAATGTTGTGCCGGATGCTTGAGCTGAGTTAGAGATGGTCATATGAATGTTATGATTTGCCGAGTAAAATATGATCTCCAAACATGAGTCAGAGTGCCCTAGAAAGTCTGGAATTTCTAATAATTAAGTTTCCTCAGTGCAATAGAAAAACATGATTTCATCTCTCCCTATAAGCAGTTATGTTTTCCAGCCTAACAAAGCTCAATTTTTTCTCTTAAAAGGATTTTATCAGATGAGATTTAAAAAAAGCTCATCTGCATAAAATTCTCTGTATAATATAATTATTATGCTGGGTTAAAAAATCCTTTGTTCATGATATAACATTACTTTAGTTTACAAAAATACTTTTAAAAGTCAGAGGAAGTCTGGACAATCCTTTCATGGTTACGATTTTTGTTGCAGCTCAAATGATATGGGTGATACCAGTTCATTATTTGGAATTTCATGTCCCAAAGAAAAATTTTATTCTTGAATTGCTTCTTGATCTATAAAAGAACAGAATATGTTTAAATACAGCAGGACAGAGAAAAAAAGGGCCAATTCAAAAACTAAAAGAAAAGAAATGGCCCAATAGTAGAAGGAGGAGGTAAGTGATTTTCTGCTAGGCATAATAAATCTATAGGAGTCTTTAATTAAAGGAAGGGTCCCCATATCTCCATGGGCATGTCCAGGGAACATAAGCTATATTATATGCCTTAAGGGCTATAACTTGAGTGGTTAACAGGGACCAAACTTAGGCCCTTTTCCTATTTCTCCTGTTGTGTTTGAAAATGAATGATCTGGTGGTGATGGTACATTAGTTCATAATTTCACTCATTGATACAGTAATCTTGTAGTCACAGTAGACATGTACATTGGACTTCTGCAAAGAATCATTCAGTGTAACAACCCTCTCACACTGACCGTACTGACTTAACAATTTTGCTGACTTTGGCTGAAAGAATTTGGGCAAATTATGACATAAGCAGAGAATCACAGAGATCATAAGGCTCTCTCCTGAATTCTGAGCTGCCTTTGGAAATCTGATACACTGAGAGCTAGACCACTTAGAGAAAACCTAAAAGTAAAGGATAAAGTGAGGTAGTCAAGTGGGAGGAAGAACCAAAGACTGAGAAGTAGAACATTATTGAAGCTCATCTTTCTGCAGCATTGTTCTGAGAGTGAATACACACAAGGCTTCCCAATCTTGGAGCACAGAAAGAGGGCCAAAACTCACTTTAGAGGATCTTGACAAAGTAAGAAGAGAATAAATGGCCATAATCTGAGACATGGCTTACTAGATAGCCTCAGAAAATGCCCTCCAATCCTCTCTCTCGCTATCCATATGTGTCCTTTGTCCTATCTGGAGAGATTATTTTTCTTCCCTTGACTCTCTGGATGTTTTGACTAATAGATGGAGTTAGTTGACATTCTGGGGCTTCCCAACTCAGGTTTAAAGGGAAGTGAGGAGTCTACTTCCGTCCTTCTTAGAAAGCTTACTCTTGAGACATTCCATCTCAAAACCCAGTTTCCACACTCTTCAAGGCTCAAGCCACATGAAAAGAACATCGAGAAGAAGTTGTGGGAATTGGGCCAAAACTGTGGGAATAGGCGAAGCTCCTGGCTGACAGCCACCATCCAACTGCCAGTCTTAGAGGCTAGTTGTTTCAGAAGTTCCAGCCTAAACATCCCCCTGCAAAGAAAGCAGCTCCTGCCAATTCCATGTAATGGTAAAGTACTACCCTGCTGAGCTCAGTCAACCCAGAAAACCTATAGGAAAAAAATGGTGTGATTTTAAGCAACTAAATTTGAGGATGATTTGATGCATAATACTGAGTTTCCAAAATTATGACATATTTGTCTTCAGGATTTAGAAATGGGAATTTGGATTGCTTACAAAGTCCTTGAAATTGTGTTATTTCTTTTTTTGCTTTTATTTTTTGGGGGGTGGGGGGGGTCACACCTGACAGCACTCAGGGGCTACTCCTGGTTCTATGCACAGAAATCGGTCCTGGCAGGCTCAGGGGACCATATGGGATACCGGGATTCAAACCACCGTCCATCTGCATGCAAATGCCTTACCTCCATGCTATCTCTCCAGCCCCGAAATTGTGTTATTTCTAATACTTCCAATATCCTTCATCATCTTTGTTCATGAGTCTAGTTTTAAAAGATTTACTAAATGAGAAATGAAATTAGTAGCAATTTTAAAGAGCTGAGAATATTCAAATACTGGAATTTGTGTGCAAATATTATTGGTTTCTACTTTACTAAATGCAACATTCAAATCTAGCCAGAACTAGCAGAATCATGTGTCTAGACAACTTAAAGCTTATATTATTTCCAAAATGTGCTTTTTCTTGGAATACTACTCATAGTATTTGTAGAAAATATACTATGATTATAAACATTTTACATTTCATTTTTAAGAAATATTCACCACTAAAAGTCACGGGGCCAGAGTGATAGTAAAGATAGTAGGGTGTTTGCCTTGTATATGGCTGATCCAAGTTCATTCCCCTGCATCCCTATGGTTCACAGATGCAGGAGTAAGCCCGAAACACCCCAATTGTGACCAAAAAACAAGAGAGTTGGGCCACAAACATACCTGACTTCAGCACCTGCAAGAATGACTGATCAGATTAACCAAAGATTTTATCTGTCCCTTGTCCAGGTTTCCACTGATGTTGACCTTTATAATCCACTCTATATATCAGTACTTTTTTCTCTTGCTTTCTATTCCCAGATTCTTCAACATCAGTAATAGTCTCTGTATTATGATGTGTCAATTCTTGCAGAAGTGTCTTATTTCCTGATGATGAGACTTGTTTTTCTTAGGATTCATGACTAAAACAAAAACAAAACAAAACAAAAAATAAACCATATAGTAGTAGAGAGATAGTTAAGTATAGAGATCAAGATGCATGTCTAGCATGCAACATATCCCAGTTCTATTCCCAGTTTGATTCCTGGCACCAAATATAGCCCCCTAAAACTGCCAAGACTGATCCCTGAGCATAGAGCCAAAGTATTTCCTGAGCAGTCAGGGGTGGCTCCAAAACAAAAACAAAACATAGACTTCCAAAAAAAGAAAAATACCAAGAAACAATTCTGCATGAAAACAACTGCAGTAATAAGGAACTGCATTCACAATCAACCTATGTTTCTGGGTAGTCAAACTGTCAATAAAATAAATATGGTTCCTGCATCATGAAGCTTCCAATTGAATGAGAAAAACATGAAACAAATGAAGCAGAGACTTAACTCTGTGATCACAAACTACCATAGAATCTGCCCAGTGAATATGTGAAACTGCCAGATAAAATTGTAAAAATTGGATATTACATCAGTGGTCTTGACAAAAAGCCCACAAATCTTTGAAGTGATCCCAAAGTTACTCAGGAGAAGCAACAGTGAGTATTTGGGAGCTGTTTTGCCATTAACAGCCCCAATAATGGCGTTCTCTCCAAGACTGTGACTATATATCTTGTTTGTCTTTTTCTCTGCTTATTTCCACTCTGAGGAAACTGTGTGCTCTCTTGAATATTTACTTCTCAATTTCTCTTTACTATATATTACTAAATACATTAAAATAAAAACTACCTTGCAAAAGAAAAAGAGTTCCAATATGGTTGCCAACTTACATCAACTGGAGTCAGAAATTCCAGACCATGAAAACCTTACAAGAAGGAGAATCTAATGAAATGTGATGATGATTATTTCCATTTTTACATTTTTACTATATTTCCTCATAATTTGTACCTCTTTTTATTAGGCCAATTCCTTTTTCTTTAAGAATATAGTGCATGATCTTGATTAATTCTACATTTCCTGTAATTTGTGGTCATTTGTCATAAATCTTCAACAGATATATCTGCCGTGACTGATAATTAGTCTAGAAGGAAAGACCTGGTATATAACATCTTCCTCAGAGATTCTGCTTCACCAAGTTAATCTCAGATGATTCATCCCACTACTTGACTGGATCCTGAGTTAATGATCTTCCTAACAATAAAGATGGCACCTCTATTACCCCAAAGGACCTAAGAAGGTTCTATCTTGTGAACAGTTCTAGGAATTTTCCATGAGTTTAATTATGGCTGAATATAAAGTAGAATAAGAAAAAAGACACACAGTTAATTTAAGAGTTTCAGCACTTTACACTGATTTATTACTTATAAAAACCCTCTTTCACCATCAAATAATTTTTCATAGGTAGAGGACAGGTTTCATAGTGACCATGGCAAGACTTAACACCACAGAGCAACCTAGTCTTGCCTGGTTCTTCAATCATTCTTACTCTACCTTCATCAAATGTTGCATGATAGCCATGAGAAAACATCACACTGGACTAATTTTTGAGATCCCCAAAATATAAGTTGAATTGGTGTGAGGAGAATGAAAGAGGCAAAGAAAAAGAAGTGGACAAAATAACAAAGATTATGGGTTTATGATGTCAACAATGACTCAGAAAACTGACTTAATTCTAATTGTATGATTTGAAGAAGCTAGGATGGCTTTATGAAATCATCTCTGACATTGTCAATACAGATGCTATGAGTTTACACAATGCAGTTTTTCCCAAGAAGCCAGATGATTCACAGTTGATCCCCCCAATATCTTGCTTTGGAAAGAAGAGAATTGGTAACTACTGTACTTGCTCTTTTGTGGGGTGGTAAGCAGCAGATATTTGGTCTCCAGCTCACATTTCACGATGTGTAGTATCAAGTGTAGTCCTCCCACCACAATTCTCCACCGCAGAAAGTGGCTCATAAATAAGCTAGTTATGAGTCAGAGTGGTGGTGCAGGGGTAGGGTATTTGCCTTGCATGTGGCTGACCTAGGACAGACCAAAGTTTGATCCCCCACTCCAAACCTACATCCCATATAATCCCTCAAGCCAGGAGGAATTTCTAAATGCATAGCCAGGAATAACCAGTGAGAGTTACAGGGTGTGGCACAAAAAGGAAGGAAGGAAGAAGGAAGGAAGGAAGAAGGAAGGAAGGAAGGAAGGAAGGAAGGAAGGAAGGAAGGAAGGAAGGAAGGAAGGAAGGAAGGAAGGAAGGAAGGAAGGAAGGAAGGAAGGAAGGAAGGAAGGAAGGAAGGAAGGAAGAAAGGAAGGGAGGGAGGGAGGGAGGGAGGGAGGGAGGGAGGGAGGGAGGGAAGGAGGGAAGGAGGGAAGGAGGGAAGGAGGGAAGGAGGGAAGGAAAGAGGGAAAAGGGAGGAAGGAAGGAAGGAAGGAAGGAAGGAAGGAAGGAAGGAAGGAAGGAAGGAAGGAAGGAAGGAAGGAAGGAAGGAAGGAAGGAGGGAGGGAAGAAGGAAGGAGGGAGAAGGAAGGAGGGAGAAGGAAGGAGGGAGAAGGAAAGAGGGAGAAGAAAGGAGGGAGAAGGAAGGAGGGAGAAGGAAGGAAGGAGAAGGAAGGAGAAGGAAGGAAGGAGAAGGAAGGAAGGAGAAGGAAGGAAGGAAGGAGAAGGAAGGAAGGAGAAGGAAGGAAGGAGAAGGAAGGAAGGAGAAGGAAGGAAGGAGAAGGAAGGAAGGAAAAGGAAGGAAGGAGAAGGAAGGAAGGAAAAGGAAGGAAGGAAGAAAAAGGAAGGAAGGAAAAGGAAGGAAGGAAAAGGAAGGGGAGGGAGGGGAAAGGAAGGAAGGAAAAGGAAGGAAGGAAAAGGAAGGAAGGGAGGGGAAAGGAAGAAAGGAAAAGGAAGGAAGGAAAGAAGGAAGGAAGGGGAGGGAGGGGAAAGGAAGGGAAAGGAAGGGAAGGAAAGGGAGGGAGGGGAGGAAGGAAGGGGAGGGAGGGAGGGGAGGGGGGAAGGGAGGGAGGGAAGGGAGAAGGAAGGAAGGAAGGAAAAGGAAGGAAGGAGGGAGGGAGGGAGAGAGAGAAGAAGGAAGGAAGGAAGGATGGATGGAGAGAGAGAGAGAAAGAAAGAAAGAGAGAGGAAAGAAAGAAAGAAAGAAAGAAAGAAAGAAAGAAAGAAAGAAAGAAAGAAAGAAAGAAAGAAAGAAAGAAAGAAAGAAAGAAAGAAAGAAAGAAAGAAAGAAAGAAAGAAAGAAAGAAAGAAAGAAAGAAAGAAAGAAAGAAAGAAAGAAAGAAAGAAAGAAAGAAAGAAAGAAAGAAAGAAAGAAAGAAAGAAAGAAAGAAAGAAAGAAAGAAGAGGAAGGAAGGAAGGAAGGAGAGGAAAGAAGAAAGAAAGAAAGAAAGGAAGGAAGGAAAAAAGAAGGAAGAAAGAAGGAAGAAAGAAAAAGAAAGAAGAAAAAAAGGAAAAAAGAAAGAAAGAAAGAAAGAAAAGAAAGAAAGAAAGAAAGAAAGAAAGAAGAAAGAAAGAAGAAAGAAAGAAAGAAAGAAAGAAAGAAAAAGAAGAGAAGAAAGAAGAAAAGAAAGAAAGAAGAAAGGAAGGAAGGAAGAAGAGAGAGAGAGAAAAGAAAGAAAGAAGAAAGAAAGAAAGAAAGAAAGAAGAAAAGAAAGAAAGAAAGAAAGAAAGAAAGAAGAAAGAAGAAAGAAAGAAAAAGAAAGAAAGAAAGAAAGAAAGAAAGAAAGAAAGAAAGAAAGAAAGAAAGAAAGAAGAAGAAAGAAAGAAGAAAAAAGAAAAAAGAAAGAAAAAAGAAAGAAAGAAAGAAAGAAGAAAGAAAGAAAGAAAAAAGAAAGGAGGGAAGAAAGGAGGAAGGAAGGAAGGAAGGAAGGAAGGAAGGAAGGAAGGAAGAAAGAAGAAGAAAGAAAGAAAGAAAGAAAGAAAGAAAGAAAGGAAAGAAAGAAAGAAAGAAAGAAAGAAAGAAAGAAAGAAAGAAAGGAAAGAAAGAAAGAAAGAAAGAAAGAAAGAAAGAAAGAAAGAAAGAAAGAAAGAAAGAAAGAAAGAAAGAAAGAAAGAAAGAAAGAAAGAAAGAAAGAAAGAAAGAAAGAAAGAAAGAAAGAAATGAAATGAAAGAAAAAGAAAGAAAAAGAAGAAAAGACAAAAAGAAAAAGCAAGCAAGAAAGAAGCTGGTTCATTTTTTACCTACAAATACTCAAGCTGGCTTACAACTTGGGAAACCCCTCAGACTGTCTCTTCTGACCTGGCCTCAGAACATTTTAACCATAAACAGAGACTAACCTGAGAGTGAACTTGAGGGGAGACTTCCAGGGAGTTCATTTATTTGAGTTTTAACCAGATGAATTTCAATTTCATTAGGCATTTTGCAACACAATGTAAAATTTTATATGAGTTATTTGATCCTCACACCTCATAAATGGAATGTAATGAATTCTGATTTGCCTCACGCCTTGTGGTTGAAGACCATCAAGAGTGGTCTAAGAGGTTCCAGTATGTTTGATCTGAGTGTCCCTTAGGAGAAGGAAGCTCAGAAAAGCCTGGCTGCAACCACCAAGAACTCGTAAGAATTAACAGTGAAGGGAGGAAGACACTGGGCTTGGCCCTGATATGTCTGAAATACAACTATGAAGAACTTTGTAAATCATGATGGCTTCAATAAAACAAACTTTTTTTAAAAAAGAACAGTGGACTGTGTCAGACAATGTCTTTGGAGCAGCCAGAAGGAAAATGGCATCAACAAGCCTGTTCTAATCCTGAGCTTGGGTTATCATAGGTTCCTCAAATTCCTGAAAATCCATCAAATAATCTCTGGCTCCTGTTTGGCAGTTCCTTGAACTCTTATATTACCTCTAAGTGTCTTGTCTTTGCTCAACAACTCTTCCCTTTTCCATACCCCTTTTACTCAAGCTCTTCAATCAACAAAGCCAAATATTTACCTACATATATATATATATATATATATATATATATATAATATATATAATATATTCGGTTTTTTGGTTTTGGGGCCACACGAGGTGGCCTTGGGATACTCTTGGCTCTACACTCAGAAATCACTCCTAACAGGCTCAAGACCATATGGGATGCTGGGGATCAAACCCAGGTCAGCAACATTCAAGGCAAACACCCTACTCACTATGCTATCACTCAGGCCCCTTAGCTGTTTTCCACTTTATTGATGCCTTAAGAAAACCATGGAATTTGGCTGGAGTGATAGTACAATAAGTAAAATTTTTGCTTTTTGTGCAATGGACCTGGTTTCTATTCCAGCATTTCATATGGTCCCCTGAGCAGTACTAGGAGTAATTTCTGAGCTCAGAGCCAGACATAATCCCTGAGCACAGCATGATGTGATCCAAAAACAAAAACAGTAAACAGCAAAGAAAAGAAACTGTTGTACAAACATCCCCCCATTCAAAACTGTATAAAAATATTAAAAATTTAAAGCCATAGAGGTAGTTCAGCGGTTAACACTTCCCTTGTACACAGTTGACCCATGTTGATCCCCAGCACTGCATATAATGCCCCAAGTAGCACCAGGAGTGACCCCTAAACCTTTACTATTGCAATGTGAGACATACACAAACACTAATGCACACACATAAACACTTTTGTAAATTCCGTATGACAGTGACAGTGCAGTGAAATAAAAGAGGGACATTACTCAGTGCAGAATCCTAACTCACTGAAAGGTCCACATGCCCATAAAGCCCTGTTGCCTTTCTCACCATTGCTAGTAGTATGAATGAGCTCTAAACTACAACCATCAAACCTTGTATGTGTTTATCAAGGTGTGTTTGTGGAGGGGATTAGATAGGAGGGTCAAGATGCAGAATGGAGCATAAGAACACTGGAGGGATTTGACACTGGTGATGGGATTGGTGTTGAAATATTGTATGCCTAAAACTCAATTACAATAATTTTTAAAACATGATTCTTTAATTAATTTTTAAAACAAAAAATAACTGCCTTGTAATCTATAATCCCTCAGTCATATATAGGACATAATTTAATATATGGTAGATATTAGTGAAATAATTGCTTACAGAATAACTTATAGAATAGCTGTGAACTGTACTTTCTATAGGGCTTCTGTGCTTGATTCAACTCAAGATGCAACACCACTTCTGTTTAGCAAGTGGCATCATATAACTGGATCTTAGGGAGAGCTCCAAGAAAGGTTAGGGTCATGGGAGGAGGGCATGTTGCAAAGTAAATCACACCTGGACTCCATTTATTAGGTGAACAGAAGTACCAAGGAAGGAAGTCAAATATCCAACCTTGTTTGAACCTGTAGCAGCAAGAGATGGGAATGGGGCTGGTGAACTGACAGTATGGCTTTTCAGAGGCCAGCTTCAACACCTCAGGGGCTCAGGGGGATGGATGGTTGTCCATAAAGTGTTTTTCTTTTAAGCCTATGTGCATTCTTGCTATCACAGGCTGGAACTTTTCCATTAAACATCACGGTCAGAGCTCATCAGGGTGTAAGTCTGTATGAGGCTGTCAATCATTTCTTTTTCGTGCCCTTCACTGACTGCAGCTCACGGGGTAGTGATGATTCTTGCCCCTTGCTCTATTGATGCTAGTTATTTTTATGATATTTTTTTCTCTCAGGCCTTGATACTTATCAAGTTCTCAAATCCGTGGTGAGCGAGGGTTATCCAAGAACCAAGGCACAGGGTTGGTGCTGTTGTAGCAATGTTGATGGGAACTCACATGTTTTATTTCAAAGAGATTTATTGTCATCCATCATTCCTGGAATAACAAGGGTTAGTGTGCATCTAAGGGCACCCTGGGTAGAGAGAGAGCCAAATCTCTACAAATACTGACTCATTTATCCTCCTTCATAATGGAGGAGTCCCATCTTTATTATTTGTCTCTAACTTTAGATTACTAGAACCCCACCTTTTTTTTTGAGGAATATGTTCTCTGCAATATGTATATGAGACAAAAAAAAATCTTTGGATGGCCAAAAGAGATGCTCCCCAATGCCCTTACACTCTGTTCAGTGAAGACAGTCTTTCTTTGTCATTGGTTATTTTATTTTGAGAGCTGGTCTGTCCCGTTTGGATATTTAGTTCCATAACCAATAAAAGGTGAAGAGCTTTATGGCAGGAATGGAGAGGGAGATATGGGCAAGCCAAGTGACAACAAATATAGGGTTGTTGAGCAGGGAACTCAGTTTGAATCTTTCAGAATCTCATGCATACCCAGCCCACCAAGCATACTGAGCTTTTCCCATTCAGGCAATGGGTTTTCAGGCCCACTTAACTGTGCACTGGCTGGGTCCAGTACTTGAAATGCCTCTTCTTAGGGCATTCTGGTCATCAGCCTTCCTTCTATCATCCTTCAAGATCCAACTTAACAGTTTTTCTAGGGGAGACCTTCCCATTACATATTTGTCTACCTCCATCACATCACCTAGTGCAGCTAAATTATGTGCAAGTCTTAGTGGCATGTCTGCTCCCAGCCCAACTCAACAATTCCTGATGAGAGATCACACAAAGTCTATCCTCTCCTCCACACTGACTCAATCATAGAAAGCTCTGGATAAATATTTGCTCAAGGAAAGACACGATTACTGGCGGACAGTAGATGGAGCCAACACAAGTCCTTGGACGGACTTGCCATGCAACCGCTAGACTGACAACCACAATGATCCCAATCAATTATTTAGAAAAGGCTCAGCAATGTTCCCTAGTCTTTGTGTTAAAAGGCAAATAAATTTATGGCCTATTTTTAGAAAGATTTTTATAATAGCTATCAAAAACTCATTTCTTTGAAACACCCACCTGAGTTAATATTTAATAGAAGGGGAGCTCTGAGCCAAGTTATTTACTCAAGTGTTTTCACTAAAAGGAATTGATGTTTCTGAGACAGGAACTCTGGCTCATAATGGCAAGTTTTGCTTCCCTGCTCAGCATTGGCCAGAACTGGTTTGGAAGCACCTGTGCATCTCCATAGAGGCAGAATGCAGATGCCTCTTTTTCTGTCGAAATAGGAGTGACCCTGGCAGCAGTGACAAGGTATCCATCTAAACAAGAGGTCACTACAAGCAAAAAGAGGTTTATCTACTCCCAGGGTGAGAAGATTTTGTTGCTTTTTTAAAGTTTTGGACCTCATTTTGTTTACAATCTACATATTTATATTTTATATTCTAGAAAAGTATATTGAAATATTTATTTTAGCTATTTTATGGGGTCAAAGAGATAGCTCAATAGACTGAGTGCATACATTGCAGGAAGAAGACCTGGTTTTGATCCCAGACACCATATGGTTCCTTGAGCACTGCTATGGAGGACCCCTGAGCACAAAACTGGGAGTAGCTTTTAAGCAGTGTTAGGTGTGGTCCCCCTATAATAAATAGCTATTTTATATTTTGCTTTTCAAAGAGCAAGTGAGGGAGTGCCTGAAGCCATCTATACCTTCATCCCACTGCAGTGAGCATTTTAGAGTCATTCTCCTCACCCCCATGACAGCAGATTTTGAAGTGCTAATTCAGCATCTTAGAGGAGATGACAACATTCACAGTTGGGTAAATCTTGGGCATCTCTGGTGGATTTAAGATCTTTCTGGATCTGGGGTGAATTTTTTCAGCAATAAGCTCATTTTTCAAGGTATGAGCTACTATGAGTACCTGTTGGAGTAAAAGAGGCCAGAGTGTTATTTTAGAAGGGACTTGTCTTGGAGTTTGAGTGATAACACAGCAGGGAGGGCATTTTCTTTATATATGGCCAAGTCATATTCAATTCCCAGCATCCATACGGTCTCCTGAGCACTGACAGGAATGACCTTTGAGCACAGAGCAAGGACTAACCCCTTGGCACTTCCAGGTATGGCCCCACAACAAACATACAAAAAATAAAAAAAGAGGGACTTGTCTTGTTCATGGTCCATGTGACAACAACCCAGGTACCTGATCCTTGACCTTTTTCCTCTTTTGTCCCTAACAGAAGTTGGAAGAATGATGGAGAGTATGGATGATTGTAGAATGTGGCCCAAGGAAGTCGTACCCTTGATCACACCCCCTCCACAGATGGCTAGCGTCAGTGAACCCTCAGATGAAAGCCACCTTCTTTTAGCAGGGCCATGGGCAGTTTGAAGGCAGTTCTGCCCAGCATGCTCCATTCCTGACAATCTGCCTGTTGCCACCACTTGAAAGGACAAGCCCTGCTTTCATCTCTGTTAGATTATGGGGTCCACAGTGAGTCACAACAGTCTGGAGCCAAGTCAAGACATTCAGGCTGTATTTATCAAGAGCCGACCACGTGGAGTTGCAACCTGAGTTGCAAGCAAAGAGCTGAAACTGGGAGAGGAAGAAGGCCCAAAGACACTTAGGAGGGCCAGAATGAAACCAACTTTTCTGAGCACTTAGCATATGCCTTCAGTTGGCACCCCAGTTGACTCTAAGAAAGGCTGTGTGCCTCAGAGCCAGTGCCACTGACAATGTGGGAAATCATTTAAAACATGCAGGTGGGAAGGAAACTAAGAATAAAAACTTCAAGAATCAAACCTTTCCCCTCCAACTCTAACTCAGAAAAACAAAAAACTCAGAAAACCAAGAAGGCAAGAATGGGCCAAAGCTCCCTTGAAATCCTACCTTTTAGCCCTGAATAGTGTACAGTGTGGATATCGTGGGACCCCAGGTGGGGTCTGATGTGCTCCCTGAAATGAATGGGGCATGAGGGTGAGAGCACTTGCTTTCTAAATAACTCTCAGACTGGACTCTTCATCTGGGAACTAGTTGACTTGCAAGAGCCCCTCAAAACATTAGATAAGTCCAACCCATATTTAGTTTGTTTGTTGCATTTGAAAGGAAAGTTCAGAGGTCATCTCATTTAACATTTCCCACCCACTGCCCTTGGGGTACTGGAACAATCCCTGGAGGCAACACTTGGGATGTCACTTTTTGTATGCGGCTTAAAGAAGGCATATTTCTGAAGGTCCTTGAATCATTTTGTTTTCTGAAAAGGAGGAAGCAGTGGAGAAACCTCTGCCTAGCCCAAAGGCTCAGTGTGCAGGATTCATTTTAGCTCAGGCTCTCAGAGAGTTTACACAGAGAGAATCCTGGGAAGATTGAGAGCTGAAGAAAGCAGGCCCAGTGTGTTCTCTTCCTCACCTCAGTCTGTGGGAGGTGTTGGCAGAAGCATCATCCCCCAGAAAACCCAGACCTGACAGCACCTCTCTATAAAACTCAGCTCCCTCTGAGCACCTCAGTATGGGGCAGTCCTGGCCAGAGACAACCGATCTTCACTCCTCAGTCACCTTTGTCCCTCTGACTAAAGAAAGATGCTTCTCTTTCCATTCCAATCTCCAACTTGCTTCCTTGGCCAGCTCTTGCCCTGCCTTGTCTGAAACACTCCCTGGGTACAATCCTTCACATGCATGGCATGGTCTTTGCCTTCAAGCCTGGACAGATGATGTTTCTCTCCTGTCCTTTCCTGTGTGCTGTGCTCTGCTCAAGTACATTCCAAAACAGGCCACTCGTGACCATAACAAGCTTCCCATCCCGCCTGATCCCTGGGCTCAATCTTCCTTTCTGGTATTGCCAAAGAGGGTTTTCCACCAACATGCAGCCCCCAAACTCTCAGTAGCTCCAAGGCTTACAGAAGATTTCCCCATGACAGTTAGATTTAAGTTTGTGGCTCATTTTGCAGGGCTATCAGAAGATCCAGTGATGATGATGATGACAACGACAGACAACCACCGCCACCATCATTCTCACCACCACCACACCTACCACCACCATGCTGAGTGATTTCCTAAAGCTAAGATATAGACAATAGAGGGGCCGGCAAGGTGGCACTAGAGGTAAGGTGCCTGCCTTGCAAGCGCTAGCCAAGGAAGGACCACGGTTTGATCCCCCAGCGTCCCATATGGTTACCCCCAAGCCAGGGGTGATTTCTGAGGGCTTAGCCAGGAATAACCCCTGAGAATCAAATGGGTGTGGCCCCCCCAAAAAAAACAAAAACAAAAACAAAAAAAAGACAATAGAAAGATTTGCCATGATCAAGATTCTTCGTGAGAATTCCTCTCCCATGATTGAGCGAGAAAGAAACCGGCCCTTCGGAAATGGGATCTTGATGAACCTAAGACAAGGATCTCTGGACAATGTGGAGGCAGTGTGGGAAAGTCCAAGTAAGTCGGGGTGGGAGGCAGAGCTGCCAAGGGGAAGCAAGGTTCCTGGAGACAGAAAATCAGAAAAGTAAGGGAAGAGAAATTTCTCTCCAAAAAATCGAGGGAGGGTCGGTCGGTCTCTCTCTCTCTCTCTCTCTCTTTCTCTCTCTCTCTCTCTCTCTCTCTCTCTCTCTCTCTCTCTCTCTCTCTCTCTCTCTCTCCCCTCTCTCCTCTCTCCTCTCTCTCTCTCTCTCCTTTCCCTGCCTCTCCCACTCTCCTGCCCTCTGGCTGCACCTTGGAGCAGACAAAAGCACCAAAGTCAGACTTTGCTTTTAATCTTACCAAAAAAAATAAAAAGAGGAACATGCTAATAAAATTATGATTTGCATTTATATGTGTGGTTTCTGCAAGATTTTTTTTTCTTATTTCACTACAGGACATTAAAAGTACGGGGCTAGAAGATCTTTTAGCAGCTGCCCTCTTCCTAGAAAGTAAACAGATAATAAAAATAAATCTAATCAGCATTCCTTTTCACTTAGCTGAAATTAAATTTTACTCATCATGGGTAAGTGGCTAATTACATGTTTAGTGTAAAGAAAATTCTGAGGCCATTCCCTATTTACTTTCTTCTTGTGTCGGTAGGAAAGGACATTGGCACTTTAGTGGAGGTGGGAACAGCTGGCTGCTGATACCAGCTTACCTTTTATGGCCCTGGTTCAGAGCAAGACAAAGTAAACAGAGAGATACTGGAATGAAATTGCCTTCAACCTCCCATCCAGGCAGTCTGCCCACTGACTTCCTGTAAGTTTTGATAAAATTGCTTCCAAAATGGAAAGATACCTAAGCTCCAAGAATTTCTTTTAAAAAAAAAATTAGCCTAAATTTCTTAAGTGATTACTATCACTAGGCTAAAAGTCTTCATTACAACCTCATGAGGTAAGAAGTTTGGTTTTGGGGCATCAGCTTAGTGCTTGATGTCATATGGATGAATGCTCAGGAGTCTATGGGGTACTGGGATCTGAACCCACGTCTCCTGCTTGCAGAGTATGAACTCAAGCCCATTGAGCTCTATGTCTCCAGCCCAATAAGTGATTTTTTATGCTATGTTTGCAATAGTAGAAACCAAGATCTCAAAAGCTAAATAGCACCCCAGGGGTCAATTAGTAGCTGAAAGAACCTCCATCTCTGAGATTGTACCGCAATTCAGGCACCATTTGCAATGGCCCAAAGCTGCCTGGGCTGCACACTTCAGAGGCCCAAGGCTGTGCTATAAGGTTCTCAGGGTCATGGGGCCCAGCTGCCAGGTGGGGCCTCGTGTCCATCCAGGGATGCCAACTTGTAGCAGCCGCCCACCAAGGACTGAGAGAAAGAAAGAGAGAAACCAGGTATCATTTTTCACCTGGAGTCTGAGCCTGCTGTGACTAGGGAGTTTCAAAAAGGGGAAGAGAGAAATAGATGGAAATTCACTGGAGAGACCCTGATGAAGAAAGGAGGAAGGAAGGAAGGAAGAAGGAAGGAAGGAAGGAAGGAAGGAAGGAAGGAAGGAAGGAAGGAAGGAAGGAAGGAAGGAAGGAAGGAAGGAAGGAAGGAAGGAAGGAAGGAATGGAAGGAAGGAAGGAAGGAAGGAAGGAAGGAAGGAAGGAAGGAAGGAAGGAAGGAAGGAAGGAAAGAAGGAAGGAAGGAAGGAAAAGGAAGGAAGGAAAAGGAAGGAAGGAAAAGAAAGAAAGAAAGAAAGAAAGAAAGAAAGAAAGAAAGAAAGAAAGAAAGAAAGAAAGAAAGAAAGAAAGAAAGAAAGAAAGAAAGAAAGAAAGAAAGAAAGAAAGAAAGAAAGAAAGAAAGAAAGAAAGAAAGAAAGAAAGAAAGAAAGAAAGAAAGAAAGAAAGAAAGAAAGAAAGAAAGAAAGAAAGAAAGAAAGAAAGAAAGAAAGAAAGAAAGAAAGAAAAAGAAAGAAGAAAGAAAGAAGGAAAGAAAGAAGAAAGAAAGAAAGAAAGAAAGAAAGAAAGAAAGAAAGAAAGAAAGAAAGAAAGAAAGAAAGAAAGAAAGAAAGAAAGAAAGAAAGAAAGAAAGAAAGAAAGAAAGAAAGAAAGAAAGAAAAAAAGAAAAAAAGAAAAAAAGAAAGAAAAAGAAAAAGGGATAGACACAAAGCAAGCAGCATCTCACCGAAATTTATCTGCAACTCATCCCCCCAACCCCCATGAACTGGCAGGTGCTGCTTTGGTTTCTATCCTGTCCCTGTGCCCCTGCCACCCTGCAACTGTCCAAGATTTTCCTTTTATACCCAGCATGACATGGGGTGTGTCCAAGGGGCATGTGCAGGGGCATGTCCAGGTTTAACTGTCGTTCAGTGGGGTTATCCAACGAATGTGTCCAAGTCTAACTGCCATTCATCAACAGCCAAGGGACTTCTTTCCCACCATGGTTGCATTTTCTCATGATGAGACCCCTATAGGTTGGAGGAGCTTCTGTCACTAATGAAAGTCTTCCTAAAGATAATCCAAATTGATAAGTTTTTGCACAGCCCAGGCCACCTCTTGTTTATAGGAACTTCTGTATTTTTGCCTGATCCCATGAAAACATCATGCTCTAAAGCCATCTTTGGGGTAAAAGACCTCTCCTCTGGGGGCCTGCTACCAAATTGTTCTGTCACTCACTTAGCTTTGCCATCTGGAAGTAGCTGTTGTATCGGGCATAAACTGACTGGCAGAGATGCATTTAGGAAACCAAGCTGACTACAATTCACATGCTTCTTAATGAGAGCTGTAGGTTTCATTCCCTGCGCTCCAAGCAAGACCTGAGGGGTATTCTTTTTTAACTCAGGGAAAAAAAAACAGAAATGCAAATAATCCCATACAAATAGAACTGTCCCGAATTAGTAACACTCAAAGGAGGCTAGACGTGATTATTCCAGCTTCTGATCATTACTAATCGAAGCTTATGTTTATGTCATTACATTTTATGTAGACCGTACTGCAAACAGAAGTATTCAGTCTCTAAAAAGGCTTCTCTCTTCTCTCTCTGTCTCTCTCTGTCTTTGTCTCTCTCTGTCTCTCTCTTCTCTTTCTCTGTCTCGTCTCTGTCTCTGTCTCTCTCTCTCTCTGTCCCCCCCATTCCTGGAAAGGTACAGCCCCCATCTGAGCCAAACCTCGGGGAAAAGAAATGTAGCCAGATCCAAATTGCACCCCTATTCTGTTGCCTGAACTCCCATGGCCCACCCTCAACACTGAGCCATGCATGAGGCAAATGTCACCTCCTGAGAAGCCGAAAACAAAGCCAGTCATCCTTCCCTCTCCTTCTTTCTCCCTTTCTCTCTCCTCTCTCTCCCTCCCCTCTCTCTTTCGCTCTCTCTATCTCTCTGACTCTCTAACTCTGTCTCTATGTCTCTGACTCTCTCTCTCTCTCTCTCTCTCTCTCTCTCTCTCTCTCTCTCTCTCTCTCTCTCTCTCTCTCTCTCTCTTTCCTCTGCATTTTAGACATCCTAAGTCACTATTGAAATCCTAGCAACTATTCACTTCCATTCATTGTCTTATGTAACCATTTTGGCCATTTTCCCCCCCTGAGGACTTATTCAATACAATACAATCTGCTTAAACCAAAAGATCTAAAATTTACCACATGTAACCTCTAGAATAGAAAACAAATAAGAAGAGACCAACGAATAAAATCACACTGTCTAAGCAATGACTTTTAAAAATGTGAAAAAAAAATTGCATTGTTCCAATCATTGCTTAGCAATAAATGTTTTCATCAAAACAATCCCCCCAATAATTTTTTCTAAATTTACCCAAATGGACAAAGGACATGAGACTTTTATTTCTTGTGGACTGAGAGATTGATGAGCGAATTTAGAGGATATCAAGGACTGAAATAAATGTCGTCAACTTTTGATGGTGCTGTAATCCTTCCTGGGGAACAAACAAGCCTTGTGATGTTTCTGGATTCCAAGCACGATACAGTAATCAAAGGTGTCTTCTTCACCAAAGGCAAACCCCCCAAAGTTGTCCTCCCCTGACCTCACCCTCCTCTGCCCTCTAGAGTGTCAACAGCATGAAAACAACAAAGTCCATCTAACTCAAAATCCTATTTTTAGGAATTGCTTCTGCAGAAGAGAAGTTCGGAATCACATGGGTTCTGTTTCTGAGTACTGATCCAAATGGCAACTTTAGAGTTTCCATGGAAATACCTCTCACATTCTGTTTCCTGAGACCATAAATTCCAGCCGAGAGACACAGGTACAGGGTATGAAGACCCAGAGATTTCAGCTTTCCTAGGAATTTCTATTTGCAGACCTAACGTTTCTTTTCTCTTCCCCACTAAGACCTGTTCTTGCCCCAGAAGCAGTATGCAAAGCTTCCACACCTTTCTGAAGGCAGCTTTCAGAGTTCCTTTCATGTGGCGATTCAATTGGGATTTAATGTGCAATAAAAATGTGGGCCAACTCCGTTCTTCTTTCTGTGTCTTTTTTGACTCCCGGGTCACCAGGTATTCTGCTTGCTGGCTCTATTTTTTTTCTTTTCTAATTGCTGGCTCTATTTTTATGTGAATGACACTGAGTCCTCCCCTGGCCACTTTTGCCTTTTACTCTCTTTTCTTCATCTTCCCAATGGAAAAAGAAAGCAAAGTTGACTTCTTGCTCAGCACTTCTTAGAACTCTATTCCTTTAAAAGCTTCCATGGTCAGGCCAGAGAATAGTATAAGTGGGGTACTTGCCTTGCACACAGCCAGTCTGGATTCTATCCTCAGCACCCCATTTGGTCACCTGAGCCCACTAGGAATGATCCAACCCATATATTTCCCCAAGCTCACCAGGAGTGATCCCTGAATACAGAGCCAGAAGTCAGCCCTGAGCTGAACTCGGTTTGTCTCCATACAGAACAAAATAATAATTTAAAAAATTTTCGGGGCTGGCGAGGTGGTGCTAGAGGTAAGGTGTCTGCCTTGCAAGTGCTAGCCAAGGAAGGACCACGGTTCGATCCCCCGGCGTCCCATATGGTCCCCCCAAGCCAGGGGCAATTTCTGAGCACTTAGCCAGGAGTAACCCCTGAGCACCAAACAGGTGTGGTCGAAAAACCAAAAAAAAAAAATTTAAATACATAAAAGCTTCCATGGTTTATTTTAGAAATTGTCTAGATTTGGGAGAATCAGAGTTCTATTTCTTTTATTGTCCTTGTCTTTATTATTTTCAGATCCCCTTCAGGTATGTTTGAGGACCTAGGCAATGCTTAGGGGTACCATGCTGTGCTAGGGATGGAACTCAGCACTTGTGCTTGCTTGTTCTCTAAAACTTGAACTATTTCCCAGGCCTGGCTTCTAATGTTAAATATGTCCCAGAGGGATTTGGTCACTAGCATAAGTAGCAAGCCAAGAATTAGAAGTTCCTGTGTCCATGGAACTGATAATGAGTGAACAAATCAAATTACAGTGTCTTTTTGTTTGTTTGTTTGTTTGTTTGTTTGTTTTGGGGCCATGCCCAGTGATGCTCAGGGGTTACTCATGGCTATGCTCTCAGAAATCGCTCCTGGCTTGGGGGACCATATGGGATGCCAGGGGATTGAACTGCGTTTCATCAGCTTGTGCATGGCAGACACCCTACCACTTGTGCCACAACTCTGGCCCGACAGTGTCTTTTTTTTTTAATAACAATAAATATATCTTCCTCAGACTCTCCACATTGTGAAATTTTATTAGATAAAAATAAGGAAATACAGAAGATATTGTCTGAGCACATCCTCATCCCCTCTTTATTCCCGTGAGCTTGGTTTTCCAAGTGTTCACACAAATGCCTTTTTCTCCTTGAGAAATGATGGGCTGGGATCTGGCACATCCCAGAAGCTGTAGTCACTCACCTGAGAGGGTTAAAGTATCAATTTTCTGGTCCTCCTCCTCTTAAGGATGGAAGGAGTCAGAAGTAGGTACCTGGGCACCAATTTCTTGAGTTTCCTCAGGGAGAGGCATTGCAGATAACTTTTGTGGACTGCCTTTTTATTTCTGTCTCTATTCCTCTTTCCTTCCAGAGTTTCCTTTAACTCCACTCTCAGCTGCTTTGGACATGGATTCTTGCTTTAGGATTTTCTGGAGAAAACCTTTTATCAATCCACAGTGCTACTGGCCTTCTGGGAAAACCAAAAGAAGACCCAGGGTGATGGCTCAGTGAGGCAGAGTCACTCAAAAACTCTTACCATTTTCTAAATTCTATCCTAAATAAAGAAAAAGAAAAAACAGCATCATTAAGATAATCCACAGTTAGAACCCAGAGATAGCACCAGAATTTAAGGCATTTGTCTTGCAGAGCTGACCCTGGTTCAGTCCACAGCACCACATATGATTTATTCTGCCAGAGTGCAAGGCAGGACTCATCCCTAACTGCTGCCAGGTATGGCTCCCAAACCAAAACATACCACAAAATTGTACTAGTTATCAAGCAGTGGGAGAAGTAGGGACAGGAGAAAGAGAAAGATAGAAGGACAGAAGTAGAAAGTCTTAGCAGGTACTGTGGCAGCAGTGAAGTGCAGTAGCTGTCCATACATCAAAACCACAATGTTATGACTATTGCGAAGATGTCACCTAAACTCTAATAAGTGACCAAGGCTCAGTATGCATGTCAAAAAGACATTTAAAAGTATCACAGTAGTAAGCATTCTAAATTCTTTAAAAAACATTTTTATTTAAAATAGTTTTCAGCGCATTACTTCTACAAATAATATCAATTTTGCTTAGTGAAAGTGAGAGTGTGAAATGTTGTGGGTTTTGAATTCTCAAGAAGAGGTGAAAGAACAGACCTGCTAATTTCCAGGATGAAATGTTGTGACACCAGAGGTGGCGGGGACTCTGACTATTGTGCTATTCCTCTTTCTTCTACATTGAGTTAAGTGAAAAAGCTAACTTTGGGAGTTTTGCCACTTTCTACTTTATTTTTTGGGGTGTGGCACAAAGTGCTGGCTAAACCAGACCTCTGAAAAGAGACAGGTGGCCAACACTGGAGTCTTTGGGACACAAACTTTCTGTGCTCAAACCAGTGAAGTTCCAGAGAAATAGGGCTCCTTGGTGACCCCATAGCAGGCAGTATTGTCTGGCTAGTGGTGATGATTCAGGCACTTGGAAGAAGAACTCCAAGAGCTGGAACTCAGATCTCTCATCACGGAGAAATTGCCATCTGAACTGATAACATGGATGGATTTCAGAAAACAGGAAATGACTAGAAAATGGCTACTGGTCCAGGAATGACTTTTTCCTGCTTCTCCATCAACTGAGACTAACAAGCAGAAACTCCAAAAAGCAAAGCAGAAAAAGAGTTTGCCTCACCAAGCAGAGTGAAAAGGTGGTTCTAGAAAAAAAAAAAACAGAACTTAACAATCAGCTGCCACTGAGTGCTTCTCCCTCTCTCTCTCTCCCTATCTATCTATCTATCTATCTATCTATCTATCTATCTATCTATCTATCTATCTATACATATATACATATATATATTTGTGTGTGTGTGTGTCTCTGTCTCTGAAATACTTCTTTAGACAGATTACCTGTTCTCTCTTCATGTCTTCCAAATGTTGTTTATCCTTAATCTTTAAGATTTTCCCCTTTTTTTGCTCACTACTTGAATTTTGGATCCTATGTTAAATTATATTTTCAACAAAATGAACAAAGTCAGAATAGCACAGCATCTACTCATAAACTGTTGCATCGTAGTGAAATAGGGACAAGAGAGACTAGGAGGTGAGTGCTGTGGGCATGTGGCTTGCTCTTCTGGGGTGATTACAACTGCCTGAGTGGCATTATTCACCCTCACCTGCTGCTTCCAGGTGGCATAGAAGAACAAATTCATTAACGTGAGACAATTATCTTCCAAGCACAGTTGGTATAAAAATGGAGCCTTTTCCTAGGCCTGATCTGGAGGGGAATGGATCTTCTGGCCTTGTAAAACCTCCAAGATTCTCAATGTGTCTTGCTGGTCTTTCTTATCTTTAACATGTCCATAAAAGAGAGTATGAAGCAAAATATCCCTCAGCATTTACTTGATGACTTTTCTGCCTCTGTCATGACTACATCTGTATAGATAAGTAGGATTCATCTACTGAGACTGTTGATATTTTTTGAATTCTCAGAACACTTAAAGCACAAATACATCCCAATTAGCTTAGTAGGGATAAAATCCCTTGTCCTGAGCAATGATGCCAGGTACTTCTCCAATCCACCTGAGTCACATCGACCCACCATTTGCCTACTTCCTAATGGTCTTTTTTGTTTTGTTTTGGGGGTACACCCCACAGTGCTCAGATGTTACTCTGGGCACTGTGCTCAGAAATTACTCTGGCTGGCTTGGGGACCATATTGGGAAGCCAAGAATCAAATTTGGGTCAGCAGTGTACAAGGCAAATGCTGTTATATAACTCCAGCCCCAATTCCCATGGTTCTAATGAGGGCCCAGTCATCGGTCAAAGAAGCCAGAATCTTTCCGTTTTTTTGTTTCCAAACTATTCTACAAGGCATAACTTATTGGTGAAAAAGTACCTTTGTAACAATGTTTATCGTCAAAGAAATATAATATTTGTTCTAATTTAACTGAGACATTAAATTATTTCTGGGGCTGTCTCATGTCTTCAATCTCTTGCATTAATCAAATTCCTGGGAGGGTCTTGGATGTAGATCTTGGCTTTACAAAATAGGTCTCTGGTGGGCTCAAGTCTGATTCTTAAAGCAAAAATCATTTTTATTCCAAGTGAAAGGAACCCCAAACTCTTTTAAGGGATTTTTCTGATTGTTTTGAAAAATGTTCATGGTGCTTCTACCCAGAGCATCCTCACATATCACAAAAGACTGGACATGCCAAGACTATGAGAAGGTGTAACATAGCACATTATCGCCATTCTATTTGCAGATAGCCTTTAGTTAACAATGAAGGGTCACTCACCAAGTAATGAAATATATCTAGTCCGCCCTTGAAAATCATCTGAAAGACCTTTAAATGCTTCTTCCTGAGAAGCTTTCCATCATATCCCAGTAAGGAATATATTTCTACTTCTCCACAAGATAGTTTTTGATATGGCTTTGGGTTTCTCCAGCTTTGCAGCTGACAATCAAAAGACCAAGTTATAAGGAGCTTACAACTTAAAAGTCACGATGCCATGAAGGCATCTAAGATAAAACCTAAGATGTGAAAACTATTTCCTAACCATAAAAGAGGGGACTTAGAAACTGTTCACACCCAGAACGTTACCCAGGTCAAGGGCAAATTGTTGGTTTCAGCCCATTCTATATTCTTTCAGGACTTAGAATTTCTCATTTGACCAGAGATCTTCTTGAATTAACTTGACTTCTAGGTCTTCTAATGTTGGTAATAAGGAGCTGGAGAGATAGAATGGTGAGTAGGGTGCTTGATCCCTAACATCCCAAATATTCCCCCAAAGCCCAGTCTGAAGTAACCACTGAGTCCAGAGTCAGAAATAAGCCCTGAGCACAGTTGAGTATAGGCTAAAATCAAAGGTCACCATATATAAAGATGACAAGACATTGCAGCCACCTCAGAGTGACAATAATAGCTATAATGATCATTCTGCACAAGAATTGGATGCTAAAAGGAGAGAAAGTAATGTGACTGATACCCCTTTAGTAACAATATTGTAGACCACAATATTGTTTTTACAAAATTGTTTTTTACAATTGTCTTTACAATATTATAAAGTGTCTAAAAGGGAAAAATGGAAGAGAGAGAAAGCATAAAAATATCTGCTACAGAGGCAGCTAAGGAATTGAGCTGTGGGGAGGGTGGGAGTGAAAAAGTGGGAACATGGTGGTAGAAAATGTGCACTGGTAAAGGATGTTGCACATTATATGACTGAAATGCAATCATGAAAAACTATATAGCTGAAAAAAGAAAACAACTGTATTAATAACAACCTAGTAACCCATGGTGTTTAAATAAAGTAATTTTAAATAAAAAAGTAAAATAACTTTTTAAAATAAGAAATTGCAACCACTCTTGCAGATAAGTCCCCAGGATCTAGAATCCTGAGAGTGGGTTCATTGCTTTCTCATAGAAAATGAACAAAAGCAGTATCTAACTAGGGTGCTGACAACAAAACCTAATTCTCCTCCATAGCCTACTCTATTTTGGACCTCCAAAGTGGCATGAGCCATCTGAGTAGGAATAAAATGCCTCTCCTGTGTTGTCATGGGGATATGTACCACTGGTCAGAACAGGGACTTCTTACTAGTATCATTAACATAATGATGTTCAATAAATATTAGCCAATTATTGGGTGATGTGATCCCAAGCAGTTATTTTTGTTTAGATTTTTATTTGCTGTGAATCATCTGAGCCTTTTATTATTTAGATTAAATCCTTTTCCTCCATGGCTAGAAAATAATACAGAGATTAGGAGATAATAGATGGTCCCCATGTCAAGTTGACCCAACTAATCCAAGGCACCAAAGTGCCAGTCTACCACATGTCCACACAGCCATAACAGCACATCCATAGACCCTTATAGTAACCAGGTTGGCCTTGAATCTAGTGGGATCCCCAGTCCTCATGAGTAACCCTTAGTATAGTAGTTCTTTACCCCCATCCAAAAAATATTCTTTTACCTAAGAAATCTCTAAAATTTGCCTTTTCTTTCCTTATTCTCACTTAACATGTAGTTTGTGTCTATCAGATATAGAACCTTGAGATAACAATAAAGTCCCATTTTTCTATTTGGCATGAAGTGGGCCTAGATGTTATTGGAATACACACACAGTCACTTGCTGCAGACGTGTTGCTTTGCTAAGCAGAACCTTTGTGGAGTCTGGGAACCTTTCATGGGGAGAGAAGCGGGAGCATGAGTGGACGAATATGAAATATGAAATAAATGAGATCACACAAAATGCATTGTATGGGGACTCACATCCAAGAGACGAAAGGCAAATTTATTTTTCAGCCGATGACATTTTAAGCACAGGTTCTGGAATGCAGGGTATCCTCAGGGAGAACAAAAGAGTGGGAGATATTCAATGAGGGACCAAGCCTTAAATTTACATACTAAAGACCTTTCTTCAGGTGAGAGAGAACTCTGCTGGAGGGCAGTGAAACCAGAACTAGAGATGGTTTTGGTTTAGTAAAAAGCAGGTTTTTCAAGATACCAGGAGGAGAGAGACAGAGATATTTATGATGTCTATGTAGTAGCCATAAAATAGATTTTAGGGGGGATGGAAATAATTGTTTACCATCATAGAGCTAGACTCAGAAAAAAAACAAGCTGTTGGCACCAGGTTATACGAATTAGCCAGCAGGGAACTTTTGGCGGGCTTTTGGTACTGACATTTCTTTGTCTGTAGGAGAGCTGAGGCTGAAATTCTATAATGGCCAAATAGAGAGAAAAATGTAATGTTACAGCCATGTTGGAATTACCGCCAATGATCCACGCAAAGGGTCAAATGATTGACTTCGCTAAGCGGGCCTTTTGGCAAATAATTTTTTAGAGGAAGGCACTGCATCAGAGAAGAAAAAAACCACGTCTGGTGCGTGCTTTCCTTAAATGGGAAGTAACAATACACCCTTTTCTTTTTTTTTTTTAACACCTGGCAGCATTCAGGAGCTATTTCTGGCTTTGAGCTCAAAAATAGCTCTGTGCAGGCTCAGGGGACCAAATGGAAAGCCGATATCTGAAATACTGTCCTGCATGAGAGGCAAACACCTTACATACATGCTATATTTTTAAGCTCCACTGTTCAATTAGAAGGTAAAGAAATAAACAGTACCAAAAGAAATAAAAGTTATTAATCTGATACTAGCAAGGTAGGATTCAGAAGCTGTAATACACATAGCTAAGTAGGTAAAATAGTAAGAGGATTAGAGTATAAGTATATACTATGAGAATTTAAATATAGGCTGGTTACTGTAACATATAAAGATTGAGAATGCATTTTGACACTGAGGAAATAGAACAAATGAGTAAAGCACCTTAAACGAGAAAATTGTAAGGAGAAGAAAAAATTGGAGTAATACTAATATCTTCTGTTTCTGCATAAGCATAGAAAAGTTAGAATTAGAGAAGAATTAAGAATAGAAAACAATAGAATATATAGACAAATTTTTATAAGAAATAGAAGGGGAACTGCTGGTTTGCTGAATATTTTCATAAGCACATATACAAAAAAAATTTTTTTACAAATTCCAATGAAGTTAGATAAGACAGTAAAACTATGTTTGTAGCTGCTTAAACAAGAAACATATACTCAGAAGAGTAAAAGGTGGTATTTTGTTTAAGAGTCTGTAAGTTCAGTGTTTTGATTTTTAAGAGTCTATCAGTTCACTCTTAATTTTTATCTGCGGGTCTGACGTCATCTGTTTCCAGGCAGTCTCCAGGGATTGGCAGTCATGGAGTTTCTGTAGAAGTCACAGGACAGAGGAGTTGAAATCAGCAGCTGAAGTCAGCAGGGGGTTGAGTAGGTGAAGTCTGCAGGGGGACTTTTTTGCTGAATCTGCAAGCAGAGCCTGTCTGTCTGTTCAGGGGGAGACTCGGTTCAGGCAAAGACACTGTTCAGCGGGCCAGACAGTTTCTGTGGATTTTTCCTGAAGAACTGGAAAACTTAAGTTAAAAATTAGTGGAGGCATGATAGTTGCTTACTTTTGACTGGGTTTCAGAGAAACTGTTTTTAGACCTGTATTAAATTGAGAAGGCTTTAATTATTTGTAGGGAAAGCTATAGGCTTCCCTTCTAGGTGTAAATTCTAGAAGTTTTATAAAATAAAAGATATTATAAAAGGGAGTGTGGGCAGAGAAACTCCATTATTTGTTTTTAGGATGGTGAAAATAAAGCTGTAGTTTCTACCTATAAGAAAGGATGAAAATTTTTATGTTACTTTTATTGCAAGGGAATGCAATTGACTGATTTGATCTTGCAGTTTTAATTCCTGGAAAAGATCAGATTGATTAGTGGGATTTTTTAACAGATCAGGCCTCAGAGCTGCAAGTGTTTCTTTCCCTTTGGGAGGACAGTGTTATTTGAAATGATAACACAAAATTTAAGTAAAAGCAATTACAGTATTAATTATTGTACACTGGTTATGAAGCAAGGTAAATTTTTATAGTTATAATATTTAAATGCATTTATAAGCAAGTAAATAAAGTAGTGGTGGTAGGTATAGCTATTTTTAGAGGCTAGAAATAGAAGGAAAATAAAAGAAGCAAAATTTTTTGACATGATAGCAATTTAAGTGGAATTTAGTTATACGTAAGATTATAAAATAATTATTCTATACTTAAAGGAAATGTTTGTTAAGAAAACTACATAATTGACATAACTGATTATATTGTATACATTTTTAAATAAGGGAGAGCAAATTTGTAGAAAAAATCATAGAAAGAATAGGGAGAGGGAAATTTTTTTGTTATTTAAATGAAAAGTTAGGTAGCAAGCAAAATGTGAAAATTAATGTAAGTTACTAGTTAACTGGCATTCGTGTGAAGGCACACTGCCAGTCTTACTTAGGAAAAACTTTAATTCTCTGTTGGGAGAAAACACATTTGACATATATTACTGTTATTTTTTCACTATAATTATTAGGGTAAGATTTTGTTTGGTAAGGTTAAAGTTAGATAAGTAAATAAATAAACTTTGTTACTTATGACCAGTTTGTTATAATCAGTAACTTCCACTTAAGTCCTTTAAAAATGCATATAAAACAAATACAGAAAGTAGTTGCCAGTCACATGTTAACTTAAGATCTTAGTTTTCAGATAGCCGAAATTAAAATTATATTTTTAAACATATATATTTAGTAAGATTGGAGAAATCTTCTTTTTTGGGGGACAGCCATTTGAAGGCTGTCTGCAAATTTGGACTGCAGAGAAAGCATTTCTGTCTACACTTATGCAAACTAAGATAGCCATTTAGTATCACAATACAATAATAAATTGGAGATGCCAAGAGGCAAATTTTTTTTTCAAATTTACTAAAAACACAGAGCAATAATTATATTTTAAAAATAGCAATTAGTAATTTAGATTATAATAAGTCATGTGGCTCCAATTTTATGAGCACTGTAACATAAGGTTGAAAACATGCTAATATCCAATTCCTAGAATTTTTATATATAAAACATTAGATTAATACACTTATTTTTAACCTTTAAAACGATATTGATGTTGATAACCAGAAGCTACTATATATAACAACAATTTATTTTTAGTAAAAAATGTAAATTTACTTAACTGGTTTTATGCACTAAATATGACCAGTGAGAGTGGAGGTAGGTTTTAAATTAAGTAGTAGTAGTGTTTGGAAATAATTTTGCACTAATAGACTGACAATAAATGGCCTGATTAATTAATCAGCTTTAATGCCATTAGCTACAAGAATTAGAGTTTTAGAGTTTGGGGACAAGTCCTCTTTTACCAAATAAAGTACTAAACTTTGGTAAAAATTTGAGGGCATCCTTTGAAGGCAAATTACAGCCAACTAGATTAGGACCAGTGCTGACAGGTGGTATATGTCAGCTATTAAATTAACATTTGAAACTTATATTAAGGCTTAAAGATGGAAATGATAAAAATTGCCCTTATTTATAAAAATAATATTAATACAGGTAATTAAATGCGAGATGTTTTTAAAGACAATCAGAATTAGTTCTTAGACGTACCATTATTTAACAATAAAGAATTATTACAATTAGATAGCATTTTTAATTTTATTTTGACCAATGATACTACACTTAAGGAAAGTTATTATGACCAAGATTAAATTTAAAACTGTCAATAAAATTAAGTTGTTAAAATATTATGCATACACAAAATTTAGCAATATTACCTAAAAATGGTTAAATTTTAATTAACTGCAACATTATTAGACAATTTTGATTTATTAAAAACTTTAATAGAAAGTTAGAAAAATTTGGAAACCTTAAGAAGAAATTCAGACCTTCTTTTGTAAACCAATGGGCTCTGTCGGGGGGGATTCCTTCCCCCTCAGGGAACCTAAAATCGGCTTGAATTCAAAGGGCAAACACATTTTTTTTTTCTTTGCTTTTCTCTGAGGTGAGGTTTGACCTAGGAAAAGCTGTTTTGTTAAAGTTTGCACATTCGTAATATACTCAGTTATAGTAAAAAGCACTCACTGTTTCAACACACAATTTTAAACATACAATCTCAATGCACACTCAGACAAACGTTTAGATTCACACAGCACATAAATTGACAAACAATATAAAGATGAGTTACAGGTGAAAGATATAAGAGATGAGAAAAATTGTGGGAAAGTTTTGGACATCTCCAAATTTTCCCGCCAGATCTTTGCTGGCTATTATTAGAAAAAAATTTTTCAGGAAAAGAAGGCCTTTTTAGAAGAAATAGAAGAGCCAGCTCTAGTTGAAAGGTAGTTTTTTTAAGAGAAATAGAAGAAATTAAGTACATTTGTTTATTTCTTTAGATTCTTAGTTGGTAAATTTTTATTTTTGATGCATCAGATATGACATCAAATTTTTTATAGATACACACATTTTTATTATTTTCAAAGAACATTTGAGCAGAGGCTTATAGTAAAATTTTACTTATTATTAGATATGCAAGATGTTAGTAGTCATGATATTTAGACATATATTTTAGTATATCTGTTCCCCATAAGGTATATGGTAAGTGAGGTAGAATATAGGGCTGGAAAGTTCCTTTGCTTACACCATTATCCCAAGTTAAAATAATTACACTTTTTGCAAGAATATTTGCCTATCCTAGGCCCAGTAAAGGAGATGAAACATGTTCAACAGCCCAAGAGTAGGGCCAGTCCTTTTCAGCAATACAGGAAAAGTCTGCACCGGTATCCAAGAGACCTAGTATATTCTTATCCTGAATCTTTATAAATATTAAAGGCTGTTTACTTTCTAGTTTTTTATTTCTGTAAAGGCAAAGGTTGCCCTGAGGCATTCTCATATTCCTCAAACATTACAGGAGAACAAGACTCAGCAGCATTAAGAGATGTAATATATGGACTGGTTAGTTCTATACATTTTTTAATTTTTTTGTACAGGAGAAGCTGTAGCCAAGGCCAATATAGGTTTATTTTTCAAGGCTTTTTTCTCCGGTTCTAAGTCTAGTTCATAATTCAACCAATTTTTAGATCCTTTAACAGAAGTTGTAATCTCAGAAGGCCCCTGATTTTCTAATTTTGCCTTTTGAGCCATAGGTTTTAATTTTTGTTTATCACCTGTAAGATTACCAATTTGAGTACATATAGAAGAGATTTCATGATCGGCGTCATGAGACTCCAGAATGCCCTGGTCCATCCTGCAACCTAAAGAACCAGGGACTAACTTTATGTATGGCAACCTAAATAAATTATTGCAATTGTTGTTAAATTAATGTAGTATGAACTTGTACCCTAAAACAGTAGGAGAATTCTGTTTACCTTCTCATCTTAAACCTGGTGCTGCCAGGGAGTCCTAGGTATTCTGACTAGGTTCTACTCGTGCACCAAAAATGAGAAAGAAATAGGAAAAAAAGAGATAGAAAAAGAGAAGAGACAGCTTGCTTCCTCCGATAGCCCCCAAGCTTTGGGCGCCAATCTGCTGAAGACGTGTTGCTTTGCTAAGCAGAACCTTCGTGGAGTTCGAGAACCTTTTATGGGAAGAGAAGCGGGAGCACGATTGGACGAATATGAAATATGAAATAAATGAGACCACACAAAATGCATTGTATGGGGACTCACATCCAAGAGACGAAAGACAAATTTATTTTTCAGCCGATGACATTTTAAGTTCAAGCTCTGGAATGCAGGGTGTCATCAGGAAGAACAAAAGAGTGGGAGATGTTCAATGAGGGATCAAGCCTTAAATTTACATATTAAAAGACCGTTCTTCAGGTGAGAGAGAACTCTGCTGGAGGGCAGTGAAACCAGAACTAGAGATGGTTTTGGTTTAGTAAAAAGCAGGTTTTTCAAAATACCAGGAGGAAAGACAGAGATATTTATGATGTCTATGTAGTAGCCGCAAAATAGATTTTAGGGGGGAAGGAAATAATTGTTTACCATCATAGAGCTAGACTCAGAAAAAACAAGCTGTTGGCGCCAGGTTATACGAACTAGCCAGCAGGGAACTTTTGGCGGGCTTTTGGTACTGACATTTCTTTGTAGGAGAGCTGAGGCTGGAATTCTATAATGGCCAAATAGAGAGAAAAATATAATGTTACAGCCATGTTGGAATTACCGCCAATGATCCATGCAAAGGGTCAAATGATTGACTTCGCTAAGCGGGCCTTTTGGCAAATAATTCTTCTAGAGGAAGGCACTGCACCAGGGAAGAAAAAAACCATGTCTGGTGCGTGCTTTCCTTAAATGGGAAGTAACAGTCACTCTCAGGGACTCTCTGACTCTGGGCTCAAAAGATCATATGTAGCATTGGCGTTCAAATCAGGGTCACAACCAAAGTAATCACACAAAAGGTAAAAGTCTTCCTTTCCATATTATCTCTCCTCAAACCCCCATTTTTAGGTTTTTTATTTACTTCACAATACTGAATATGATGGTTTGTATGTAGAAGATTTGATAATAATAACACTTTCAAAGATTTATTCTAAATGATCAAGCTATTTTTAAGATTTACAAATGTAAATTATCTTAATCCTCAACACAATCCTATAATGTAGTTGCCAGCAAGAGTCCAAGTTATAGATGAGGAACGTGCAATTTAGGTACATGCTTAATAACAAGTCACTAGCCCAAACCATGCCTCATGAGTGCAGTCACCATGTCTGCATCTGGCCAGCTCCATAGACTCAATCTATTATCAAAGAGATATAAACCAATTCGTGAAAAATCATTAGTACACGGCCATGCAGCTAAAAAACAGCAATCTTGGGAGGAGAGGTAAGTCAATTGCCCTTCCTGCAGAGACTATGCCAACTGCAACTATATCTACAATTTCCATTTTGCCAAAGGCCAAACTTCACCACTCATCTACAGCTCTCTGGAGACACCAATCTGATCAAAACTTCAGTTATGCTAGTTTAGTATAGAGCATCGTACTGTATAGTATCATATCATATCGTATAATATAGTATAGCATAGCATAGCATAGCATAGCATAGTATAGTATAGTATAGTTATGCTCCAGTTATGCTGACATCACCAAGATTTTGTTGGAGTGAATCTGAACACCCTTCCCCTGCCTTCTTGTGTTTCAAGAAGGTCTGGCAGGCCCAAATATACCCCCCACAAAAGCTGCAGTACTAGCAATAGTAGAAACACACCAATATAGATATGAATGTCTACTTGAATCAAATAATGTTCAGAAACCAAAGAAGTAATAGAAAGATCAATTAGCAACAAGAGCTTAATAAACTTTGTGACAAAGACTTTATGACCTCACTGCATGATACAATAATTTTCACAAATTTTCTAGTTTGGGGCTGGAGCAATAATAGCACAGGGGTAGGGTATTTGCCTTTCACTTAGTCAACCCAGGACAGACCTGGGTTCAATTCCCTGCATACCATATGGTCCCCAGAGCCTGCCAGGAGAGATTACTGAAAGCAGAGCCAGGAGTAACGACTGGGCACAACTGGGTTTGGCCCAAGATCAACAACAAAAATTTCTGACTGCTATAAGTTTTCTTTTTCTTTCTTTCTTTCTTTCTTTCTTTCTTTCTTTCTTTCTTTCTTTCTTTCTTTCTTTCTTTCTTTCTTTCTTTCTTTCTTTCTTTCTTTCTTTCTTTCTTTCTTTCTTTCTTTCTTTCTTTCTTTCTTTCTTTCTTTCTTTCTTTCTTTCTTTCTTTCTTTCTTTTTTTTCTTTCTCTTTCTTTTTTAATAATTTCTTTCCCACTTACCTGACAATAAAAGTATTATGACCAACAATGCCAACTATGTAATATATAATAAAATAATTTATATATTAAAAATAATAACAAACTATGATCCACACTTTGTCTCTGAGTCTCTCCTCTTTAATTAGAATTTACAAATCCCACTAAATGGTCATTTGCTAATCAGGGCTAGTTGGCAACTTGCATACTCATAAATTTTTCAAAGAGGTGAAATAGCAATGAACACCGGTGAAGGATGGTATTCTTTATATGACTGAAACCCAACTACAATCATGTTTATAATCAAGGTGTTTAAATAAAGGTATTTTAAAAAAAGAAACAGCAATGAAGACTGGAGAAAAGGTACAGAAGTTGGGCACATGCTTTGTCAATGCCAGGTTAATGCCAGGTCAATGGCCAGTACCTGTGATGTCCTAAGAATAATGAGGTGTAAGGCCATAGACCCTCAAGAACCACCAAATATAGCACTATAAGCCCTAAAGTACCTCTAGGTATAATCCTGGAGCTCCCCCAGCTCCACAGAAATTCAACATTACCATATCCTGAGATCTGGGGTCTTGAACAAGTTCAATACAAAGAGCCAAATTTTTGAACTGTGAGAGTCAGAGAATCATACCATGCAGTGACCTGCTGAAACAGACAAACACTCACACAAAAGTATATAATTTTAACAATAATATATTAAACACATAAGAGGCAAAGAGCCGCATTCATTTTGGCCGGGAGCCGCATGCGGCTCATGAGCCATGTGTTCGCCACCCCTGCCTTAGACCATCACATTGAAATGCTGGGTGCATGATGAAAAATTACCCAGAAGCTTCTTGTTTTTCTTTTTCCCTGAACTTCCTGAGTAGCACTTGGGAGCTCTACACATCACCCCACCAAAAAAAGGAAAGAAAAAAATAAAAACAGCAATGAGCATATAGGCTCTAGATTATGTCTCTTTGATAGCAAGGGATGTAATATGCCTTTATAGTTTTGGAGGGGAAGGTTTTGTGGATAGCCAGGAAAAGTTCTACAAATCAGTGAAACATTTCCACTGTTTTTGTCTATTGATATGAGGTTCATTCACGCACAGCAGGATTTTCCCTATGTTTATCAAGACACTGTGCACTGTGATGTCTCAATTTCAGTTATTTTAACTCAAGACGCAATGTTTCCAATAACTCAGCAATGAATATATTGTGAGTGCTGTTGGACATATTCATTCTGCGAACTTTGAGGCTAATCATGCATTTTGCTCTTCTTTGTCAAAGACACTTTGCCTTCTTTATATAAAGAAAATTGAATAGGTCACACATTTGTATTAAAACTGAACTGTGCCCTAAATGTCTCCAACTTATACACGCTCTGTCTATCAGGTCCTCAAGTGGCACTGAAATACAAATGTGCTGCTTCCAAATCCTTTCATTTCAAGTATAGAGAGGCACATAATGATGAAATTTACTCACGCTTTTCGGAGAGCCTTGAATACTCTAAGTAATGCGCATTATTTCAATTACAAAGAGACCCTTGGCAAGCACATGTTGAAAATTCACATTCTTATTTATTTTGAGCTGATCCCAAATATTAACAGCAGGTAGTGATTAATAATAGTATCATATGTGCTTCCAATATCTATTTCAAAGGTTTAAGAAGATGACATGTGAAAAGCATGTTACATGAATGTAAATCATGTGTGCTACAACATTGATGTTGAGGAGTAGAGTTGGGGAATCCATGAGAGGTTTCTCTTTCAGGCATACTTATCCCAGAAGCAATTATGTTCCTATTTGGAACATAACTTGGAGTGCACATGTTTTTGAAAGTATCTCTCTAAAATAAGCAGAGTTTGCTGTCATTGGGGGAAAGTAATTTTTAATATCCATTAATTTAAAATTAAGAAAGTAGAGTCCTTGAATTAAATCAAACCACAGTTAACTTCAAGTTGATTTATGCTGGAGACCTAGTCCTCTGAAACACAGATGCATCTACTTATCTTGACAGCAAAAGTTTCAGCAAGAGGAGGCAGATTCAAAATAGAGCAGATCATGCTAGGAAAAGAATGCATAGTTGATTTGGATGTTCACCAAGGTAAATTGATAACTGAAGGGAGCCAGATGCCAAACAAAATAGATAGGATTCCCCCCAAGGGTATTTTTTAAAAGAAGGAAAGGCATGTGTAGGAGGTCCTTGTTTTGTTCAATGTCATTTCATTTTAACATTGATGAGAAGAAGGAAAATAGTGTCCTGGCAAGCATTGACCAAAATGTTATTTGAGAATATGCTTTCACTGGACATCATTTCACTAGGAGGCTGTTTCCAAGAACATACTGATGACGTTCAAAGAGGACGCACTGTACAGATAAATTCTTTACAGGCACAATGAATAGACCTGAAGATGAGAAAAACATGGTGGTTCCTGTGAAAAAATAACTAAAATAGGAGGTGGGAGAAAGGGGTTCTGCTTCACTAAGTGACCATTGGCACTGTGTGAGTTCTTGTACCATAGTGAAATGCCCCATTCTCTGTTTGAAAGCTAGACCATCTTTCTTTTTATTATTAGGGTTAGGATCAACCAGCTCAAAGGCAGTAATTGCCCCCATACTCTGCTTAAAATGTATGAAATGCAAAGATCTAAGAAATGCACTGGAAGTTTCTTTGGCTCATATCAGGCAGACAGGAAAGCCACACACACACACACACACACACACACACACACACACACACACACCCCACATTTCGGTGATTTGGGCAAAATCCCACCACCTGGGTGCTTGCTAACCTGAGCAATCTTACATTTAAATGTGCACATAAAAACAAGATGATTGGGAAAAGGATATGTCTCAGTTGGGATAGCACATACCAACCCCTGATTTTAATTCCCTGTATAATGTACATTAAAACATTATAACTAATGATTACTTTTTAAAGTAGAACCTGGAAGGAAAATTTAAGAACCCTGGTTCCTGGAAGCAGGAAGAGTGCCCTGAAGTAGAGTATATGCAAATTCAGGATCAAGATCAAAGCCATATGATCAACCAACCACCACCAAAATTTTCAAAAAAAAAAATTAAAAAATAAGTTGATATAAAGTCTCTGAAGCAGCCTGGATAGGAATATATCTGGGATGATGGAATTTTTATTAACACTCAAACCACACTTCACCAATTCTACCTCGGGGTCTGGCCTCGCCCAGTAAAGAAACTTTGCCTCTAGAGAATCCTATTTTTAATAGTATGCATTTTTCAATGTTTCATCACTTACACACAGTGTAAAAACACTTAAGGAAAATGCTCATATTTTAAAGCTTAAGTGCATGTGGTATAACTTAAGTCTCTCATTATACAAGAATGAATTATTAAATGAAAAATATAATTAGATGTTTAAAACATTACTGATCGCTCACACTAACAAAACAAACTGTGAAATAGACTTTTTAGCATATGATTCAGGCACAAGTTTTATAGATTTAATGTCCTTGAGGAATATCAGATATCCCTGAGATTTGGAATTTAATTGAACTGAACGATAGAAGGGAAAACTTGGTAGCCCGACAATTCCCCACTGACTCTATATCTAAAGCGGATTAAAAGCATGCGTTCTTCCAGCTAAGGTTAGCAATAATTTATGCTGAATAAATTATCCATCGTTTAGCTTCTTTCAGCCAAGGGTACAAGAAGTTATGCAATGTAAGAGCTTTGTACGCTCGAGCCAGCAAGTACCTGCATGCTGGAACCAAACCAGACTGAGGTTGTGAAACTGGATCCCAAGCCAGTTTGCTTAGAACTTGGTGGGAAGCCAGCTTGTTGTCTCAGCAAAGAGCAAAAGAACCTACCTTCCCAATCTCCACCCATTCACCTTGCTTAACCTGCCCTCACCTTGCCTGACCTGCTGTTGCAGGGGTGAGAAAGAAAATGAAATAACGCTGCTCCAGTTTGAAGAAAAAACAAGCACACATGCATAGATCTGGGAGCACATGATCAAAGAGATGCGATTGCCAGAGGTTACAAAACGTAATTAATTCTCCAAACTTGAATGGATCTAAACCCAAGGGCTACTTAAAACTGCTGAGGCAACATTTGCACACAGAAGTAGAGTCAGCGTGAAAACCAATACACCAAGCTCCTCCCTGTCCATCTCTTTCCAGGCGCTGCAGTTCCATGGTAACCAAGTGGGTCTTTTTCTGGGTCCCTGTCACTTCTGAGCGTGCTCAGCCCATACACTCTCCTGCACTCTCCTCTTCACGATTGAGTCAGACAAAGATGAGACCCTATTAAGAGCCTAACCTTCAACTGTCTAAAAGGAAAAGCGCAAGTTCCATTGCCTTGTCCGCTAATAATCAGACAGTTAGTGTAGGGGGTCATTATGCTAGCATTTCATCAGGGAATGTTCCAGAAAAGCACATTAAAGGATCCATTTGAAGACTTCCCAGAAAGTGAAGGTTGATCACAGAATCTTATTCGCATTTGAAGAAACTTGCAAGATGTTCATTTTAACAGCTCCCTACTGCCTTTTATTTTCTTGCTGGTGATTTCCAGAGAAAGACAAAGTAAATGAGGACAGTTTTCCTTTTTTTTTTCCTATTATAAAATAGATAAATTTTATAAAATAAAATTTTTATTATAAATAATAGTACTTGGGGCCAGAGTGATGAGGAAGGTATTTGCCTTGCAAGCAGCTGGGTTTGAACCCCAGCATCTCATATGGTCCCCTGAGCCTGTCAGGAATGATTTCTGAGTGTAAAGCCAGGAAGTAACCCCTGAGCACTGCTGGGAATGGCCCCAAAAATAATATTAATAATAGTTGGATATCTCAGAAAATAAATCATCTATGAGAAAAACAGTTGACTATAAGGAAGTGAGAGATCATTCAGGGGCCAGAGCACTGGTTTTGCATGTAGGGGTTCTGGATTCAATATTCAGCACTGCATAGTTTCTGAAGCATTGTCTGTAATACCCCTGAGGACTTAAATAAGAGTAGTTCTTTAATACTGCAAGGTATAGCCTAACCCCAGCCCCCCAATGTGGCCTATGATAGCTTTTTTTTTTTTTTTGAGAATAAAATCTTCAGGGTCAGCGAATTAATTGACTGCGAGAGAGTACAAGGGTTAGGACTTAGGCTTTGCATGAGTCCAACCTGGGTTTGGTTACTGGGAGCAAAGATCTGGGGACTCCTGAGCACCACCAGAAGGATCACCAGAAGTACCACATGGGGATAACCAACATCTTCTGAATTCCCTGCCTGATTGGCTGAGTACCACCAGAAATAGCCCCAAGACTACACAGTCCCCACCAGAAAAATATATTGAACAATAAAAAGCAGAGAGTGAACATGATGGTAACCATCATTGACCATGCCTGGGGACAGACTTGAGGCTGTATAAATATGGGGCCTGGACTGGAACACATTGTACACATGGATTTGACTCTGGTCCAGAAACTGCAGGGGCAGGAATTGATCCTGCTCAGAAAATACCAGTCAGAAATCGATATTCTTTGTCAAAATCTGAGAGTGATGCTATTAGAAACAGAGGAATCAGATAAGGAAAGCTAACTTATATGTCTATTTCCTCCCTCAGTACCTGCACTTCTTGCAATACTTGCTTATTGGTCCCAAGGTAGGGCCATCATCAAGTGTGAATCACATCTAAAGAGAAAAACAGAGGGTGGACAGTGGTTCCATTGTGGAGCTGACCAAGTATAGTGTCTCCCCCTTCCCAGTAGAAAAGAAGAGTACACCAATGGCCAGGCAGACCTTCCTGGAGGGGGCAGTGTCTGGATTTATTAGTGGGCATATTAGTGATTCTTCTGGGATGGGGTAGAGAAAGATAAACAGTAGCTCTCAACAATATGGTCATTCTTCAGAGCAGATAAGCTTAGGTGGTTGTTACTTCAGGATGCCAGGAGGGGACAGGGGTATTTTTTATTCTTGTCCGATTGCTAAAACACACCCCTTAGATCCAAAAAGATGCAAATAAAGTCAGAATGAGCTTCATAAAGCCAGTGGTTATGAGAAAGGCGATTTCAGCAGAGGTTCAAGTAAAGGAGCAGAGGAGGACCATGCCTGCTTTGTGGGGATATTAGATAAATCAGGTCAAAAATATAAAAAGGAAAATGGAGATATGGGAAGGGAGTTCAGGGGTTAACCTTGCCCATGATTGATCCTGGTTTAATAACCAGGGTGATCCCTGAGCTAAAAGCCAGGAGTTAGTAAACCGTGATCGCTGCCTACTATGCCCTCAACCACCGCCCATAAAAATAAAATAGAAAATGCTCTGTAAGACATATGGCCCCAGTGGTAGAGAGAGAGGGCCAAGTTCTCTAGGGGAAGATTAATATTTATTTAATTTTATGACTAATGTAAGATGATGATTTCCTAGCAGCCAAATAGCTCTTCACCATCTGTATTTGGAGACCCAGGAGGTGTTTGTGGCTAGAACTTGTCCGAATACGCCAGGACTAAAAGCGAGCAGAGTCTGTGTGTCGCACAGTGATAAACTTTAGGGAACCAATCAGGCTCCAGACATCAAGTTCTGCATCAATGACTAACCCCCACCGAGCACATTTCTCACAAAGAAGCCTGGTGACTTACAACAATGACAAAACCTTTCTGAATACTAAAAGTATTTCCCTTTCCCTTAATCTTCTCATTCACTACACTATCAACCATTAATGGAAAATTGATTTCCTTATTTCTGACGCTGAGTCTATCTTATCTGTGAAAAAGTCAAAGGGAGTCCCCATGGATGCCGTGGAGGGAACTATTCTTACACATTTTTGTATATGATTTGGAAGGCCAAAGAAAACAGACAAATCACAAGAAAAAGAAATTTGTTTCCTGCGGAGTAAAACTCAGTACCTGGAAATTTCACTGCAGGAAGTTGAAATTGACAGATAGAAACTAGACTGGTTTCATAATATCGCTTCAAAAAATCACAGTGAAAAACTGCACTGAAAGTCGGACTTATTTTCCTCGCAAATATCATAAAATAACAGAACAGAGGGGCATTAAAAGGTCATCTTTTCCCTCTCCTGCCTTCAGCAAAGGAGCATTTCACAGACAAGATGAATGATCATCTATACAGTTTGATTTTTTTTCTGTTACTTAAACATTCAGATATATTTGCCTATTTTTTCTGTATCTGAATTAACCATCAGTCATTTAATTGTAAAACTTGAAACTAAATTCATTGCAGTTTATACTCATTTTCTTTTGTTTATTTCTCTACTGGGGGTGGCAATTATTATTAAATATCATTTGATCTACTTGAAAAGCATTATTGCATTTTAGTAAGCAAGATCCTACCACTAAAGGTGTACAACTACAAATAATAGTAAAACATCGAAAGTCTATCTTTTAGCCTGCACTAATGAGCTGATAAGAATGTAAGTTAGACTCAGGAGCTGAAACACAGGGAAAGGCTAACCTCTGAATGAAAAGTAGAACCCCAGAGATTACTCTGCTGGGAAGTCATTTGCCCCACCAAATAGACTTGAACTTGTTCTTCAAGATCTCCAGAGTTATTAGGTACAAAGTCGAAAGTGGAAAGTGAAATTGGAGGAATCCACTGCATCCTAGAATAAAAACATCCTCAAAGATCTCTAAAGATGAACCAAAACTAAATTCTCCATTGTCCAGGTGACCACAAGACTATTGTATGCAGAAAATTGAAGCTGAAAACATCTTACTAGCCCATTTGTAGCCACAGAGAAGTCCCCTCAAATGAATCTGCACTTCAAAATTGTCATTCTGAAATTCTACTTGACATTCTGAAATACCATAACTTTTTTTTTGGTTTTGGGGTCACATCCATTGAAATTCAGGGGTTACTCCTGGCTATGCACTCATAAGTCGCTCCTGGCTTCAGGAGAACATATGGGACATCAGGGGATCGAACCGCCATCTGACCTATGCTAGTGCATGCAAGGCAGACACCTTACCTCTAACGCCACCACTCAGGTCCAATACCACAACTTTTAAAGGTAAAGCCAAAACTTTTACTTTATTTATTTGGCTGAAGTAAATATGACTCAAGAAAGGGGGATGACTCCAGCATAACATAGGGTTAATGTTCTCATAATATCACCATTGAACGAATTATTAAGCATTTGTTGTCAGATAAAAAATATCATGACAATTTTTCTAGAGAAACAAGTTTTGCTACCACCAAGTAACAGAAAGAATTTACCTATAAATTGATAGTGAATGAAATAGTTTTGCTTGTCTATATTTAGGAATGTCTTCATCAATAGCTTTACATGATCCAGTCGGACAAGACAATTTTAATTGTCTATTAGAAAGCATAAGCTCATTCCCACTAGAACTCAGAATCAAGAAGAGAAAAGAGGGGCTGGAGCAGTGATGCAAGCAGTAAGTCATCTGCCTTAACCAAACTAGCCTAGGATGGACCATGGTTCCACCTCCCAGCATCCCATATGGTCCCCCAAGCCAGGAGCGATTTCTGAGCACATAACCAGGAGTAACATATGAGCATCACCAGGTGTGTCCAGAAGAACAAAGAGGAAGAGGAAGAAAGAGAAGAAGAAGAAGAAGAAGAAGAAGAAGAAGAAGAAGAAGAAGAAGAAGAAGAAGAAGTCATTTACCAAAATCCCAAAAGAATCATATACTCTCTTGTCTTTAATGTTTTCCTGACAACCCTTTACCCAGAGCCTTCTGTATTCCTGTGTGTGATGAAAATAAAATAAAAAATCAAGAACATGCTAAACATAAACATATATTAGCATAGTAAAATGAAGAGATAGTATAGTGAGTCTTATTTGTCTCATTGCTGCCAAGAGAGTTCAATCCCCAACACCCGATGAGGTCCCCTGACCTCCACCAGGCGTGATCCCTGAATGCAGAAACAAGAGTAAGCCTGAACATGAATGACTGAGAATGGCCCCAAACCAAAAACAGAAACTAAACTAAAATAATAAAAGATTATGAGTAAGCAGGGCACAACGCCAACTGTGAAAGTAATGAAAATCAACTGACTAATCTCTGAGCTGGGGCTATTCTGTCATGCTGAATATGATTTCTCTGCCTTAAGTTTAAATTCCCTGTTTATGGATACTAAGAAACCCGCTTTGTTGCCTTCTGATCTTTTTAGCTAGAACACAATATCTTTTAAATATATTTTTGTATACATGTTATATGTGTTATATGTACATAAACATAGCTATGAATTAATCTATCATAAAATTACATTTTTGGTTCTTTCATATAAGAAATTTTTGTTTCAACCTTCACAATGTGATTATTTGGTTGGGTACAGAATTTTCTGTAATTCTTTTCTCTCAAAATATTGATGTTCTTTTGACTTTATGTTACTAATAAGAATTTCAATTTTAGTCCAGCTACCACTCCTTTGAGGTTTAAATTTTTTTCAATAGACTTCAGGCACTCTGGTGCTCTGGGGCCACATTAAACACTGCTGAGGGACTCTGCCATGTGGTGCCAGGAACCAAATGCAGCCAATGCTCTGCTATGTGAACTGTCTTCTAGCCCTTGGAGTTACTTTGCTTTTAATTCATTAAGTTTTTAGTATCTTCTCTGTCCCTGAATTCTGGTATATAATATCAAAAAAGCCTTGGTACTCAATAACTACTTGTGTCTAAAAGATTCATATTATACAGCTATTGGAATTTTTCTATTATTAGTGGATGAATATTTTTCTCACTACCTTTCACTGCATTCCAACTATTGGGCTAATATTTACTCTATGTTCTTTATTCAGTTGTCACTTAAGGTTTCTCACTGTCTCTCTACTTTTAGACCTTATATTAGTCATTTAATAAGCTCCTTAAATTATTGTCCTAATTCAAAAAAATTAATTTCTTGTTTCCTGCCTCTTTTTTTTTTTTTTTTTTGGTTTTTGGGCCACGCCCGGCTGTGCTCAGAGGTTGCTCCTGGCTATCTGCTCAGCAATAGCTCCTGGCAGGCACGGGGGACCATATGGGACACCGGGATTCGAACCAACCACCTTAGGTCCTGCATCAGCTGCTTGCAGAGCAAACACCTCTGTGCTATATCTCTGGCCCCTCCTGCCTCTTTTTTGATTCTCTATTCTGATTGAGGCATAGTTTCTCGGTTATACTACAAAATTTTTATTCGAATTTTAGGTCAACTATCATATTTTATTTAATATTTTAATATTTTAAAATTCTATCTATTTTTAATTACAATAGCATTTTATATGTCTTCTTGTTTCTCTTCGTAGTCTTTTATTATCGACAATATATTATTCTTTTTTGTTTGTTTGGTTTTTTGGGGCCACACCAGGTGACACTAAGGGACCACTCATAGCTGTGCTCAGAAATCGCTCCTGGCTTGGGAGGCTATATGGGATGCCGGGAGATCGAACTGTGATCAGTCCTAGGCTAGCATGCACAAAGTAGATGCCTTACAGCTTGCGCCACCACTCTGGCCACAACATTTTATTCTTTTTAAGTCACTAAATTTAACTATTTCTAAACTTAATTTTCTTTCACTGCATTCCAACTATTGGGGCTAATATTTACTCTACATTGTTTATTCAGTTGTCACTTAAGGTTTCTAGAAAAAGTACCTCATTTGCTTGTGGCTCCACTCATCTTCTTTTGTAATGCCTGGTTTGCTCTTCTTCATTCCCTTGCTGCCATTATCACTGGACTTGGGGAGGAAAAAGAGTATTCAATTTGTGTCAAAATTTTGCCATATTTAATCAAAAAAGGTACAGTTACACTTCAAGTGACCTGGCAATATTTTTATATTGCTCAGATGATCTCTCTTATCATTGAAGTTCCTATTAAAATATACCATTGCTTCCTAAAATCTTACCTTTTTGCATGCCTAGAACTTACAATAATAGATAACTGTTAGCTGAAGTAATTTTATGTGGTTTAACTCTTGATCATTTACACTCAAAACATGTATTTATTTCTTAAATACTATATATATGACCTACACATTTAATTTTTTATCAAATTATTTGCTTAAACACTATGGTTTACAGAGTTTTCCATAATAGTTATTTTTGGCATTCAATGTTCCAATACCAATCCTCCACCAGTGTAATTCCTTCCACCATTTCCACAGTTTCCCATTCTCCTCTCATGCCTGACCCTTGGCAGGTACAAATAATTAACTTAATATTGCTTATTATAATTAAATGGTAACTTAATTATTAAAAACTTCATTAAAATAAAACTTGTAAAAATTGTCATATTTTGCAATATCATTGTCTGAAGGTTTACTAGGCTATTTGTTGCTAGTTGGTCATTCCCTTATTGGTTTTGTTTGTTGACCTGAGGTGTCTATTTTGCATTTTTGCATATAGTGCATTTTTTTCTGTGATATCAGTATTGAAAAACTTGGAGGTGTTGCATGGCCACTTATGTATCCATATGGTCTAAGATTTCAGGGATTTGTGGAACTGGGCTGATTAGCTGATATGGTGGAGGTGGTTGTGGATTATGGATGTGCCTTTCAGGTTCGGGAAGTACAGAGGCACTGGGAATAGGTGACTTACCCAATTCAAAAACATTCCAAAAGATCTCAGTCCCTGAATCAGAATACTTGGAGTTTCAGGCAGGTAGATGTCTGCAAATATTAGTGGAAAAGTGATAAAATTGTGCCACTAATGTGGCAATAATTGTGAGGTGTGTGCAGCTGCTGATACTTTAACAAGATGGAGGAGCTTGGTCTGCCTTCCTCCTGAAGTGGCCTAAGCACTTTTCAGTTGTTATTTTATTCAGTTTAATCCTTATGTAAATTGTTATGATGTGAATATTATTAGACATGCTTACAGATGATAAAACTAACTCAACTAAGGTAAGTGATTGATGATAGACATACATACACCCAGCTAAAATGGGACCCATAGTTATATAGAAATCTCCCTCAAACCAATGTCCTTCTTATACATTGTACTATATTGCTCCTCCACAAAAGTTAATATCAAAAGAATAGGAATAGCTCCATATCTATAAACAAAATTAAAGTCTAGAATTCAGAAAGCAGGCAACAATCAGAGATGGGATGTAAAAGATTATCTGAATCCAGGTTAAATGCTGCTTAGTGCCTATTTGAATTTGGCAGCTTAGAGTTGAACATTGCTTTTCAAACTTCATAATTAATATGATATGCACAGCAGCAGCTCTAAAAGTACTTTCAGACACATTATTTTGTTTAGTTCACTAAACAAAATGATCAAAAGTCAACTGGATGTGAGTAAGGTGCTTTTAAAGTCCCGAATTAAAAAGTTTATAGCAATATCTTATTATGCAAATATAATGTATTTCAGAAGAATATTTGAGCAACTAATGTAACTAAAAATAGAGAAGTCAAATGCATACTGATTAACACAGTGAATTAAGTATCCCCAACTGTAAGTATGATTCAACATCATATTTCCTAGGAAAATATTTGGACTTGGAATTATCCAGTGAACAACATATTTTTGTTCAAAAACATATTGAAATATAAGCAGCTCTCACAACACTTGTTTCTAGATGCCTTGAATTTTTGGCTTTGTTGAAATTACTTCTCCCCTGGCTTCTGATTCATCTGCAAACACAATTTTATACTCAAATTATAAAACAAAACATAATTTTTCTCATGGCCAAGGACCCCATGCAATTAAATTCTACATATTCTGAAACATAACCAGGGTAAAGTACTAAGCACTGGAACATATTTAATGCTAAGAAGTCTCAATGCCTGGAGACAATCTGAGGAGTATAATATAAAGCATGGACAGACAGGATATGCTCAGGACCTCCAGACAATAGTGACGTATTAGAACCAAGCAAATGCAGAATCTGCAAGTTGAACCTTGGGGACTTGACAAGTCTCAGCAGATAGAAGTGGATTTATAACAAAACCCTAAAAGAGGTATCAGTCTATCAGAATTAGATTGGAGTGTTGGAGAGATAATACAGCAAATAGGACAAGCCTTGCACGTGGCCAAATAAGGTCCATCAATAGTTCCCTATATGGTTCCCTTGAGCTCCACCAGCAGTGATTGCTGAGTGCAGAGCTATGGGTAAGTCTTGAGTGTCACCAGATGTGACCCAAACACCAAAACAATTATTTTTTTTAATTTTTCTTTCTTTTATTTTGCTTGGCACCTCTCCATCTGGGAGGCCTAGGGTATTACTGCTGGTGGGTAGTGACAGGCACACAGTGGGCAGAGTCCCATGTTTGGCCGCAGGAAGGCGGCATCACCGATCTCCACTACATCCTCAGTGTAGACACCCAGCCTTCCCTTTGGCTCTGCCAGAAGAGGAGCGAGAACAGGTGGTGCCAAGGGCTGAGCACTCACACTGCTGGACTCTCATCTGGTCTACCACTTTCACCTTCTTTCCAGCCAAGGACAGACTTTCCTTGAGCTAGACATAACAGAGGGCAGTGGGATGAGAAGACATCAGTCAACCTCCCCCTGGCCTGTTCCTAGAGGAAATGCCCCCTCAAAATAGCCTGTGGGCACAATTGCAACCCTGTGGGTTCATAATGACTGATGCTCTATCCAGATTTGCATACAAAGCCTCTCCTAGCAGTAAAGGTTATATAGGGTACTAGTTGCTCACTCTGCCAGTACCTGGCCCTTCCTATGGCGGGGAAGATGTAAAGGGACATGGCTAACTGGACTGTGACTACATCCCTACAGGGCAGGACTGAGAGTCAAAAATAGCCCACAAAATTCAGCTTGCCTCCTTGTACACTGGGAACTGCCATAACTGTAAATCACCACACCAACCACTCCAGAACTCAACCACAAATTAGGAAGGAGATCAGGCTGGCTGGCTGAAGGCTAAGGTCTAGTGCAATGGAAGAGATCAGAAAGCCTGAGAGGAGCTAGATCATGCACACACAGTGCATTCAAAGCAGCTGGCCACTTAGCCTCTCCAATTCAGGGAACCAAAGAAGGACTTCAGCTCCTGAGACAGAGGGCAAACTGCCTTCATTCCAGGCCTTCACTGGAAAGGGGGTCAAGGATAGCCAAGGCCTCAGAGAGAAACCAGTTTGTCCCCACACATTCTTGCAAAGAACAGCTTTCTTCCATCTGACTGCTAAGCATGGTCTGCTCCCAACGTAGTGATTTCATAAGGAAATATGCCAGGAGCAGCTTCCAAGCTGATGCCATCAATAGAACTAGTGCTCCATAGTGAGAGTTCAAAAGCTTTGTGGGGGTAGAAACGTTCTCCATCCCCCCAACTTTCTGACCACACAAGGCAGAAGAAGGCTCATAGACCTGAAGCCTGACTCTCCCAGTCTTACCACAATGACAGTAAAATACTGCGAACAAGTCTCGCTTGTCCAAAGCCCAGGAGTGTGTCCACTCCATGTTTCCAGAAGGAGCAAAGCCTGGCTAGTAGAGAACTACCCTGAGGGGTGACTTTCTAGTGACTTTCTCAGAAACATTTCCAAGTAAACTATCAAACTACCCTTTCTCAATTGAAAAGTCATTAAATTGCTAAATTCCCTCCCATGCACATTTCCTTGCAAATCAGATATTTGTATAAACAAACAAAAATAGGAAGTAGAAAAAAAGAGGAAAGAATTTTTTTTTCAAATAGGACTTGCTTCTAAGTGAAGACATGCACTTGGGGGTAGGTAGGTAAGTGGATGTTGTCAATTGTGTTCTGATATCCCAAATTAATGAGCATGATAAATTGTTATTGCTGGTGCTTTTTACCCCACGTGGCCAAATGTCACTTTCTGACTTTCTACTTTAAGTCCTTGATGGGTCCTTCCAACCCTCAACTCCCTTCACCCCACCAACCATTTTCCTTTCCATTGACTTGGGACAGCCCTTGTAGACATGACAATCACAATGGGAAGGGGAAGATGGGAGGCGGTCACAGTGAATGGGGTTCAAGGTCACAATGGACAGAGCAGAAGGGATCACAGTGGAAGTAAGTCAGGTGGTTCCTCCTGCTCAAGTCCAGCTGTCTGCCACGGCAGTGCAATCCTTGGTGGATCACCCAAAAGGCAGTGGCAGCAGTGGCATCCTTTCTTGTCCACTTTTATCTGCAGTGTGTGAAGCCTTCTGACCCATCAGGACCCAATGGCTGTCTGTTCAAATTATTGGGCAGCTTTCTGTCTTCAGGTTGTGAGATTTGATTGGCCTGACCTGCATAGGTTTCTCCTCAGGACTGACGCTGCCCAGGCCTCCGGTACTCTGCCTGATGTTGTGCTAAGTAAGGACTTGCCAGGTAGGGTGGTCCTGCTGGTGGACCTGGCTGCTGACCACACCTTGCTGGTGGGCTTCTTGAGGAAGCGGATCTGTGGAGGCGGGCCCGTGGGAAATCTACTGTCCTGAATCCCATGGGCACTTTGGGAGATTTGGATTTCCCCACTGTCTGCCGCCTCCTTCCAGCTCTCAGCGACCTCCTTGTCTTCCATCTTACGCGGCTTCCCTCCTCCCCCTCCCCCTAAGCGCCTGCCCCAAAACAATTATTAAAAAAAAAAAAAAAAAAACAGAATTTAAGTGACTGGGAGCATGTGTTCATGGCCTAACGCTGTTATAACCAAGTATCACAGACTTAGCAGCTGATCCACTGAAATTTATTCTCACACACTGGCAAATCCTAATTTCCAAATCAGAGTATCAGATGGTTGACCACTTCTGGAGGATCCACTAGGATCCACAGCACTTTTCCAGATTCTGGTCGCTGGCAGCAAGCCCAGATTCTCCTTGGTTGGAGACAGCACAGCTCCAAGCATGGCCTCCATTCTCACTCATTCCCCGTCTTCTCTTGACTTCATTCTCTTCCTTTCCCCTTTCTTTCCATCCTCTTTTTCTCCTTCCACTCCCTTCCTATCTTTTCTTTCCTAGGTCATATAGCTGGATTTAAAACCTAAATTAATCTAGAATGGTTTCATCTCTAAATCCTTACTTTTATGAAGAACCTAATTCTAAATAACTGATCTCATGATTAATATATTATGAGAAGCAAACATTTCAAGCCTTTACAGGGCATTAAAATACTTTTTCTTGAATGTATATTTAATTATAAATTGAAGCAATTGGTAGATAAGTAATACTTTTATTTTTCAAATGTTTATCATGACTTATAAAGTTATTTACAGCTGAATCCATTGTTAAGAGCAATTTTTGGGTGACCATTTTCTTTCATTGTTAAGTAGTGAGTGGGGTTTTAAGATTATAACCAGGTTCAGGTGACAAATCGCTAAGGAGGCTTTCCCAAACATTTCTTCCACCATGCATGTACAAGATCCAGTCGCCTAATATTATTAAAGCCACAGTTATACTGAAAATTAGCTTTAAGGAATGCGGTTTTTGCTGCCATTGCCAGGATGAATATTGACATCCATCTTTAAAAAGACTCTGAAAAATTCCTCAGCAAGAAATAAGAATCAAAAGCATTTTTTAAAAAAATTAGAAAAGAAAATAAAACCTAAAGTATTTCAAAATCTGCATTAAACACAGGGAGCAAGCATTCAGAAGCTGGACTTTATGAATGGATTTTGCAGGGCACTTATTGAATTAGAGGTGCAATTTGATGCTCTTTGAGTACTGGGTAAAGAACTTGGTAATGGTATAAAATGATGGACAGGCTTTAGGGCATCTGCACTTGTTTTTTGACTCTGTGATTTAAGTGTGAAATTGATCTAAAGTCTGTATGAGTCTTCTATCAACTATGCTCAAATGTTAGCAATGCTGTTTCATTTGCACTAATTCAGTACCAAATATCCTTTTGGTGTGCAAAACTCAAATGTATCTCTTAGAAGAGAGAGAGTCCAATTTATGTCATGCTATAATCATAGCAGTTCTAAAGTAATTTAACACCCTGAAGAAGTTAATTAACATCATTAAAGAGTGCATCCAGTCAAGTAGAACATGTGACCCAAATAAATAATTGAATGAACTTTCCTACTCCAGGGGTGACATGTTCCAAGTCTGTACTCTTCCTTCAGACCTGGTCAACGATTGTTGGAAACATCTGACACCAACCACATTAGATGATATTCATGAAGGTGTAAACCTCCATGGCAGCCTAATAAACAACTTAAGTTTCATGGCTGACATTGATTTATACATCTTCTAAAGAGATGGTGCATGAAATGATCAGACCAGTCAATAATGCAAGCAAAATGTATGGGCTTGAGATAAGAGAGCAGGAAACAAAATCAATGCCTTCCAGCTATTAACAGCATGCAGCAGAGTTCATAATAGATGGCATTAAACTTGAACAAGTTGCATCATTCAAGTACCTCAGAGAAACTGTCACTCCAACAGTAATTGCAAGAATAGCATTCACGTAAATGAGTATATATGGCTTTAGCTTGGTCACTGAAGGCATTTTACCAATGAGAAGCTGCACAAATGAGCTTTTTGAGCAGCATTCTTATTGCAAAATTTTTAAAGGAGGTCACTAAGCATGCAAATAAGTATCATTAGGTGCATAAAATGTAGATAATGAGTAAAGTCAATAAATTGCTATAAACCTTCACACACAAAATAGATGTACAAAGGGCAAAGCAATCTGTGTCATATGCATATAGTTTTCTTTCCTTTAAAGGAGAATGAAATAAATGGAATTAAATGTTACTATCTTTTAATCAACACAGTCTTGTTTAAGCCCTACAGACCAGATAACTTTCTATTTCAGAAACATGGTTCAAGTTCTGGAAAAGCCTTTGGTGTAAAAGAGTGATTTGCACATTGGCTTGGAGATCAAATTAACCTGTGTTTGATTCACACCTCTACCACTTATTAGCTTTTTCACTTAACTTCTCTGGGCCTCTGTTTATTCATCTGTAAAATGAGATTAATTACAAGCACCTTGCAGTAAGGTTGTGTGAATATAATAACAGATGTTGGAGTCATTCCTGAATCAACAGTTTCTATCTTTATTTGTGTGAATGTGTTACCCCTTCTACCAAATTTCTCAGAAGCTAGTAAATTAACAGCAGCATTTCCAAACAAACTGAGTTTTAATCATGTCTAACAGTTACAAAAATCTACAAAGTTAAAAGTTACAGCAGTTGACATAAAGAAGCAAATGGTCTTACTGTTCTCTTAACAATTCAGATATATTCTAGAGAATGATACACTCCCAGTGACTCTGGTGGTCAAATATAGTCCTCATTTCATCTCCCTTTATGTATTATCCAGGTAAAGAAGGATTCTTATAATCCTAGTCACAGCTTCCCTTTACCCTGAACATGATTTAAACTATCAGTAGATCCTTTCCAATTCCAGGTCAGTAATGCACAGCTTTCCCTCTCAGGAGCTCAATCTATTTTTCACCAGTTTCAAACATGGCTGCAGCACTTTAGGATTCCACTATTTGGAGTTTATTTTTAAAGCAGCATGCATTAGTGAGCACCACCTGGCAAATTTCTTGGGGATAACTGGTCATTCTTCATCCACCTTTGTATAATTAACGTTTGGGTCATGCTCAACTATTAAACTATGTAAACATTTTGGGGTGGTAAAACACTGCATATGAAAAATGATCCACATCATGAGCACACATAGCTGTGTCTCAGGGCATTGTAGCTGAAATGTTGGCTCTGTGTAGGAAAGGACTCTTGGTCCTGACTCTGTGTCTTTATCCAGTAATGTACAGAGAGCCAGAGTTCTCCGTTAAACAGAAAGATGATTTTGCTGTAAAGGTTGAAAGGCACAGCTATTGCTGGGTTAGAGCTTTTCCCTATACACACACAACTTAGAAACTATCACTTACAACAAATATCTTTGCCTTGAATATTAGCCTAATTTTGTGCATAGTTGGGTGAGTTTCATGAAACAAATTCTAGAAGTGATCACAAAGAATAAATTATTGTCCACTCTTACTAGAAAAGGGCCCCATAAATAGACTGACTTTCTCTCCCTAGTCTCTGAGAATTACCCAGAAAACCAGGAGTTTCACTGACTTAACAGTCAAGTATTAGGGTCTCAAGCTGAGGGGCAAAATTGAATAATTGAAATAAAGACAAGCAAGACTTTATTTCATCTACCAACAAGCCCCAAGCTGACTGGTCAGGGTCATCTCTAGAAAGAGGTAACCCTATCTAGGGTCACAAGTCAGATTATATAGGGAGGAAATGAGGAGGTTATAGTTTATATTGATATTTAAAATGATTGGCTGCTGTCTAAGGTACCTCCCTACCATTCCCTCGTGTCCTCTCCAGATAGGCTATCTGGTATAGCCAGAGGTCTTGGGTCTGTATTAAATGGTAATTTAGGCTTGAGAAAAAAGAAGCCTAAGAAGTTTGTAACGTGGAGCCCTTTACAAAATGGTGTCCTGTTCAGAACTTAGTGTCAGTGGATTCAAATGTTCTCAAATTATGATGTTAAAATTTGGAAATAAAATCACTGCTTTGATCTTTTGTCTTTAATGTTTAAATCAGTCTCTTGGTATTTTTTCAGAAATTTGTATGCCAATGAACAACTTCTTAGCTATTTTTTTAAATCTACCAATGCAAAAACATAAGTGTAGCAAGAAAGTATTATGACAAATAAGATTTAATTACCCCAAGAAGTATAAAACTAGATGATTTCATTCACATATAATCAATTTAAAAAATTACCAAGCAAAACAAAACAAAATCTTAGACTTTGAGATCAAAATAATGGCTACTAGAAGGGAAAAGTAAAGTAGGCAGGGAAATGGGGAGAGGAGGAAAAAGTGACCAATAGTATGGCGATGAGAGAAACTATGCTTCTAGGGAGGTGCATAATGAAGTATGTGCAGATGTCGGTATATAATTCTGTGTCCCTTGTCATCTTTATAATATGGCCAAAAATGTATTCCTTTAACTAAAAATGTGAAAATATGTGCCTGGAGTGTATATGTACTAATCCTATGTTGCTCTCATAATAATGTGTGGAAGAGAGATAAAATGATAGCAATAAAACTATTATCTTTCAGGAAGCTGAGAAGGGGATCTTTACTTCAGAGCAGCTATTTGCCCTCTCTGCTTTGACCACCAGGGCCCCCTGAAGGTCTGGAATCATTTCTTGACCTCAAGAATTTGCAATCCCATTGGAAAGAAATAATGACAAACAAATCCACAGAACAATAGTTTCAATGCTGCAGTGAGTGGCAGAAATTTAACTTCAGTGGTTCGGAGAAAAGAGTTGTTGGGTTGAAACAGCAGGGACCACCTAACTGAAAGGGCATTCATTAGTTCGTCACTAACTGGGCCAAACTGTTTGTTTTAGTACCTGGGTATCATTCTGTGTCATTGGTCACACTTTTACCCAGTCCCCAAAGCCCCCATTATCTGCTCTAGATTTCTGACTAAACAGGGATTGACATAATTCCTTGGCCTGACACTCAATTCTTCCATAAGCCATTCTATGATTATAAATATCTACAAATATGCACCAAGCTGATAAAAAGTTCAGATTTCTCAAGTAGTATTCATAGTCATAAAATTAGTTTGCCTTTTTTTTGTTTCCACTGTCTAATTCATTCGTGATCTTTCTAGTAATTTCAGATAAAGAAGTTATCATAGATGTCAGTAACATATTAGCTACAAGGATATTCACTACATCCTTGTTTATAATAAAGCTTGGTAAAAATTTGAAATCTAAATGTATATCTTTGGATAGAATGCTGCCATCAAACAAGGTGCAATAAATGACTATTTATGGGCTATTAAGTGGGAAAACATACAACACTACTCACTAGATAAATAGGATCTATAAATGAGAACATATACATAAATCCTACAATTTTCAAATATACTGTTTATAATAGTTAATATGTGTTCATTAGTGTCTACTAATCTATGATGTGCATTCGAGATTTTACTTTCTTTTCTACTTTTCTGATTTTTCTTTGGATAGAGCCAACAACCCAATGATGGTTATAATGACCATTTTCACAAAACCAGCATTTACCTTTCTGTTATAAAAAAAAATACTCTGTGCTGCAAATGACATATGGGATAATATAGTAGAAACTGAAGTTCGCACACCAAGTTTAGACACCTCTATTTTGGGGCGACTTTGCTTTTAGTACAGGGGTATGAAAGCTGAACAAAAGTAGGTCAGAACGCTGAGACGCCCGGCAGGTTGAACCTCCGGTAATGAGAGGCCCCTTTCTGACCCTCTCCTAGGCAGTTTTTAACTGCCCAGACTATCTCGGGAAAACGCCCCTTTCTCACAGCCTCTGCACCAGTAATAGTAACATAGACGGCAACACAAAGAACCATGATTTCTGCTTATTCAGGGAGCTGTTATCATCTGCTGTGGGAAGTTGGCTACAGAGCAGAGCCCAAACCCCCGCACAAGGCTCACCTCCTGATTTACTTAAATCTCTTTGCTTCTATCAACCACAGGGAATGGAGACACTTACCGTTAACAACTGACAATTTGAACAGAAAATACAGAGAAAAGCTGTGTAAAGCAAGTGGCTCAGATTATAGCTGTTGACTTCTAATATTATTTGAGAGATGAGGCCGCTACAATTATCTACTGCTCATGGGTTCCATTATGGGAACAAGAAGCCCACAAAATAAGGCCAATTTCCCAAACAATATATAGGGCCACTTAACTTTGTCAAGAGCCATTTCTGCAAGTGAAGCTCTCTCAAAGACACAGAGATAATGTGCGGGCAACTTGACACAGCATCTAGTTCATCCCACATTAACTACCTCTTGTTATTTCTGCCATGCTCTAGTTATGGCCAAATTGGATATTATTTTGAACTGAACATTTGTTTTAAAATGCAGCCATGGAATCTACCATGTTCCCCTAACTTAAAGTAAAGGAGAGAAAAGAAAGTGCCAATAAAATAAATGGAAGAAACCCCCAAAAAAGTGAACAATTATTATTATTATTTTTAATCTGTTTTTTGTGGTGCCTATCGATATAACCGGAGTCCTCACTGGATATTTGACACTTCTTTTGGTACTGGTGGAGTGTTTCACCTTCTTATTCTCATTCACTTCCCAAATTGATGATGAGAACCTCTAGAAGGATTCTACCCATTTTCGGGGTATTAGACCCTTACCCCAGTTTATTTACTTTCTCTTTTTCAGGCAAAACCACGTAACTCGAACTAGCTAGCCCTGCCCCCACTTACAGGGGGAAATAAGGGAGGCAGCAAGACCAAACTGATGCAAGACTACTAAGTAGTAGGTTAGATACAGAGGGGACCATACATTCTAGCCGCCCTGAGGGTGAGGGAAGAGGTAATGGGAGGTAGGACAAAAACGGAGGGTTAGGGAGGACAATTTGGGGATGGGAAGCCCCCCTGATTTTATGTAAATATGTACCTAAAATAGTGTCAACAATATGTAAGCCACTATGATCAAAATAAAAATTATATTAAAAAAAAGTGAACAAGGGAACATGAACAAAGTTTCCATTTCAATTTTTTAATGAATCTTCTTTGAAACTAGCTATCTCTGAATCATTAGAACCACTTCCATTCTTTTAAAAGAAATCAGTCTGTGGCTTAACCTTATGTTATTATATCTAAGATATACATGGTAATGTCAGAAAAAAACATATAACCCCATCCAAAAATGGGGTGAAGAAATGAGTTGGCACTTCCTTAAAGTAGAAATACAAAGGATGGAAAGACACATGAAAAAAATGTTCCATGTCACTAATCCTCAGGGAGATGTATATGAAAACAACAATGAGGTATGATCTCACGCCACAGAGAATGGCACACATAACAAAGAACAAGAGCAATCAGTGCTAGTGGGGATGTGAGGAAAAAGGAACTCTCATGCACTGCTAGTGGGAATGCCATCTAATCCAGCCTTTATGGAAAACAATACGGAGATTGCTCAAAAACCTGGAAATTGAGCTTCCATATGATCTATCTATACCACTCCTAGGGATATACACTAGAAAACAAAAGCACAACACAAAAAAAGGCCTTCTGCACATCTATATTTATTGCAGCACTATTTACAATAGCCTGAATCTGGAAACAACCCAGTTGCCCAACAACAAATGAGTAGCTAAAGAAACAGTGATACATGGAATACTATGCAGCCATCAGGAGAAATGAAGTCATGAAATTTTCCTATACATGGATAGACATGGAAACTATAATGCTGAGTGAAATAAATCCAAGAAAGAGAGATAGACACAGAATAGTCTCACTCATCTATGGGATTTAAGAAAAATAAAAAACATTACTGTAATAACACCCAGAGACAATAGAGATGAGGACTGGAAGAACCAGCCAAGGATATGAAGCTTACCACAAAGAGTGGTGAGTGCAGTTAGAGAAATAACTACATTTACAACTATCATGATAATGGTAGTGAGTGAGAAAAATAGAATGCCTGTCTCAAATACAAGCAGGGGGTGGGGGAGGAGGAAGATGGGAGCATTGGTGGTGGGATTGTTGCACTGGTGAAGGGGGGTGTTCATTTTTATAACTAAAACCCAACTACAAAATGTTTGTAAACATGGTGCTTAAATAAAACCATTATTAAAATAAAATTAAAAAATAAAGATCAAAAAGCAAGTCTGTCTCTGAAGAAGAAAAAAATAATGTTTTTGAAAGATGAAATAATACAGAGCCCATGCAGTGAACTGAATTATTGCCTCTGTGTTAACTATTAATTCATTTTGAATTTGGTTGGCACCAGTGGATGGAATGAGTTTTGGGAAATGGCAGAATTGTGATAGAAAATTATGATCTTCTCCGAGCCTCACCTCTTCCCCCAGAAGAGCAAAAGAAAAGAAGTCAAGGAGCATAAGAAAATATTTAAATCAGAAAAAGAGATTAACTCCTGCTTGAATTAACTCCTGGTGAATAAAAACCTGCCAATGGTATTTACCTAGAATTGAAAAGGGCATGAAAAAACATACCCAAAGAGACTAGCCTTGATCACCAAATTCATGTATACCCTAATATATCCCGCCCAAATAAAATACCTTCTTGATTTTCCCCCCTATTTTTGTGACTTTGATGCATTTCCAAGCCACTATAAGAGCATGCATGCAAGAGACTAGACTTGTTTCCTGGCCTTGCTTTTCCTTTTTCAATCCCCACTTTTCAACCCATCAATGACTGACACAGCTCCTGACAACTGTCAAGCCTGTGAGTCTCCATGACCCAAAGCTCTGAATCTTCCTAGCAGGAAAATACCCCCAGGTCCTAAAATCTGGGTCACTGTGAGCCCGAGTGCATAGGGTCAATCAAAGAAAGAGCTGCTCCTCTTCAATAATGCTCAAGAGAGATGGTTACGTCTGTTCAGTTTAATTATAACATTCAGGATCTTTTTGGTATTATTATTCTTTCTCAGTTCCTAAAGTCTTTCAAGTCTCTTTGAAAAGGGCCTTGACACAAAAGGTAACCATCCTGGAGAGAAAGAAACTCAGTCTTGGCCATACCACTTCCACTTGGGCATTGATTAGGTGTCTTTTTTTTTTTTAACAAATTCACAAAGAAAGGGGACACGATTTAAAACTAAAATAGAACCAGGCACATTGTACAAAGGATTATTTCAAGTAATTCTCCTTGAAACTATAACAAAGGAATGTTTCCTGGGGATTAAATGGACTGTCAGGTAATCAGAAAAGTTCTTTTAGGTTTTTCCTAGGAAAGAAAAAGAGCACTTTGGATGGATTTTGTTCCTGGCATTTTGTGACACTTTATAGCTTATTCCCCGGTGTCATGCCGATTTATTTTATTATTCATGAGCTCCGTGAAGGAAGGCATGATCTTAGAGGTCCCCAGCTGGACCACACTAATAGATCCTTTTGCTCCTCTATCTACTATAACTTTAATATGGAGAAGGTTGTTTTATTAATGAGAGCAAATGGGTTTACTGAATACCAGTTTCTCTTCTTGGGTCACTCTGGAACCTAATAGACTTTATTAATCAATTTTCAATTTTTGGAGCCCCCACATTATTTTTGACTTTTAAAAAATTATGATATAAATGAAAAAAGGCTGCACCTTCAGGAAGTCACATTCTTACCAGATGACACTGGCCTCCATGACTAATTGATGATGCTCCAGTCAACTATCAATTATTCATGTGAAGATTATCCATGTCACCCTTTGTGGGCATCCATTGTGGATTTCTAAATCCCAGGCTTTCTTCCTTCTCAACCAAACAGACTTAGGGAGTCATTGCCTCACCCTATGAATGGAGCTGTTAAAGACCCCAATCTAATGTAGATCTCAGCCTTCCTTCCATTAACAGGACTGGAATGCAGGATTCAGGTATTATGGAGGAAAATACCCATTTTTAAGGTTCCAACTCTGATATTTATTGTGATGTATGACCCTAAGGCTGGCAGGTGGGAAGCAGAGACTTAACCTCAACCAGATATCCTTTCTTGGAGATTGAATGTTAAGTGAAGTATTGAATATGACCTCTGCCACTACTCAATATATGGTTTATATAATGAAGGGGTTGGATGCCATCATAGAGACTGAGGATACTAGAGGGGAAACATTTCCAGGAAAAATACCATGTCTTTGGTTTAGAACATGGATTGCATGCTAGCGGCAAAACCAATGGATTGTCGTTCTTTTTTGTTTGTTTGTTTTTGTTTTTGGGCCACACCCGGCATTGCTCAGGGGTTACTCCTGGCTGTCTGCTCAGAAATAGCTCCTGACAGGCACGGGAGCCATATGGGATGCCGGAATTCGAACCAATTTGGTCCTGGATTGGCTGCTTGCAAGGCAAACACTGTTGTGCTATCTCTCTGGCCCTGGGTTGTCATTCTTAAAGATCAACCTCTGAACCATCTTTATTTAATTTAATGCAGTCTCGTTTGTTTATTTTTGCTTCTATTTGTGTGGACAATGGCATTGAGTGATTGATGATGATTCTGGTTTCAATTTCATGAGGGGCACTGTCTTATTTTGACTTTAGTGTACATTATAAGATAGGGAGCTTGGGCTCTTTTTCTTTCTATTTACATAGAGTTAACCAGTTTTCCTAGCAATATTTGTTGAAGAGGCTTGCCTTGCTCAACTTAATATATCTAGTTCCTTTGTCCAAAATTAGCTGTCTATGAACCAGAGATCTGTCTCGATCTCTCAATTCTATTCTATTAGTCAAAGAGTCTTTCTGTACCACACTTTCTTGATTGCCGTCATATTATAGTATATTTTAGAGTTGGTGGAAGAGAAGCCTTCCATATTAATCCCTGTAGAATTATTTTAACTGTTTGAGGGACTTTAGCACTCCGTCTAAATTATATTTGATTTGTTATTTCCAGCACTCTGATTTCTTAACATCTACCCCAAGGGTCCAAAACAGCATTTCAAAGAGAAATTTGTTCTCCTCTGTTCATTGCCACACTATTCACATAACCAGGATCTGGAAATAACCCAAATGCTCATAAAGAGATAAGTGGATTAAGAAATTGTGATATAAATACACAATAATATACACAATAAAATACTACTTGGTTATATGAATAGATAAATCGTACAACTTGTGGATGAAACGAATGTACCTTGCTCAATGAGGTCAGTCAGAAGAAAAGAGTAAATATAGAATATTTCTCATATGTGCAATATAAAGAAACATAGTAAGGGAATAACAATTGGCCAAATGCAACTGAGTTTATGAGAGAAGAATAGGGGGCACAGATTATATGGGATGGATGGGGGAACAAATGGGAAGAGATCATGAGACATTTTTGGAGACAAATGAATATTGGTGGGTATGATGTTAAAGCACTATATGCATGTATTTTATAATTAAAAATAGTATACATTACTGTGTCTCAATATACTAATTCTTAAAAACCAACCCTGTCATACACCAACAATAGTTATGGAAATAATATACAACTGAAGGTAATAATTGTCACTTCCCTCCATTATAGAAGCCTAGTTACCCAAACTATTTCTTATTTCTTTGCTCAAAAAGCAGATATGTATAGTGATTCATATGGAAATGAAAAATCCAATACATAAAGATTCATTTCCATATTCAAATCTCTTTTTCTTATTATTCAGGGTGAATGTGATTTTTCTCAATTCTGCACTTGTGGTCATTGCTTAGATTCCCTGGAGATTACTTCTAAAAAAGACAAATTAAAAATGCATCATCATTAGCCTTGAAGTCGAGCCCCATTGGCCCAAGAGGGGAACGAAACCCAAATGTCAAGGAGATGCACTAGAAAAAGAATATATTCATGCCTCCATTCATTTTCTCAGCAAATTAATGGTAGAACTTACTACACAAGAGTTGGTGAAGGAATGAGTCCATATATATTCCGATGTAGGGGATACAGACACCAAACTTCAGCTTTTGGTGTTTTGCATAGACCAGTATCTAGAGTTGGTATTAGCTGCAACAAACAAAGGCTATAAATTGTTCTTCAAAGCTCTTTCAGAGAGCTGGGAGTGGTGGGGAGAGGACAAACAGAAAACCCACACATTGCCAGGATTGAGCACAGTGTCAGGAACAGCTTCTGCACATCACTGGTACACCCCCAACCCAACCCACCCCTACCCAAATTAAGGGGGGAGGGGAAGCACACAAAGACCTACCTGAGAATAACAAATGCTCTGGCCAGGACAACAGTGGCTCTCAGACCAGAGTGTCCTGAAATGTTCTAGAACTGAACAAACAAAAATAAATTAAAAATATGCTTTCAGCAATTTGGTTGGGAGGACAGAGAAATGTGGAGGTCCTGACCCAGCAGATCATGGAGAGGCAAAGTTACTCCATTAGGATCAACTGAAACATTTGAGACCCATGATGTAACTTAATTCTTCATAAGTTTTTTTTTTCCTCTTTCAAAGCAGTGAACCTTTGATTAAATGGTAGAAGTAGGCAAACTGCCTACGAAGAACTAATACATGTTAGTTTTTCCTCTCATCCTTTTCCTTTAATAGCCATGAGCCTTTTCTGGTCTAAATCTATGAGCTCTTTTCATAGGCTGCTCAGAATTCCTGGAGCTGCCCTTCAGCACACCTCCTCCCAGGTTCCTTGGGTGCAGAGGTCAATGTTGCCAAGAAAGATCAGCTGATGGGCTAGTGGAAAATGTCCCCTAGTGAGCCAGGAGACCTTCAAATTAATTTCCAGGGTAACCCTGGCATTTGTGAGCGAAGGTCTTGCAAGTTCAAAATAAAACAGTAGCTAATTCTGCAAGATAAATGTTTCTAAAACTCAACCATTACTTTGAGGTTCTTAGAGAAAGAGACTTTAAAATGCAAGATATGTGTTGGGTCATTATCTGTTCTCATCACCTGAAACTTGTGTATATTGTGAGGGTTAGGGGTGGTTTGGAGCACTAAAAGAAGCATGGAGTTCTCTTGACTTACCCACATCCTTCCCCCTATTGCCCTTGACAGGAGATCAAATCCATCTCATTTGCAATTTTCTTTAAGAATTCTCTACTTTTAGGGTGGTGTTCTTTGCATGACTGAAACCCAACTACAATCATATTTGTAATCAAGCTGTTCAAATAAAGATGTATATAAAAAAGATACATTTCTAAAAAACGTTTTTGTTAACTTGTCTTTCAAATGGACACTATTAATGTATATTCTTGATATTGTACATTGGTCAGCTTTGAATATTATACTTAAAAAACTACTGACAAAAATAAATAAATCCCACTATCTTGAAAAAAAAAGAATTCTCTACTTTTTGATCACTTCCCTGTAACCCCTCTTCTCTAATTCCCAAGAAGCCCCAGAGAGGTTTATCTTTATCCCACACTGTCCAGTCTCTCCAATTTTAACTTCTCCTGCCTTCTTCTCCATCATGAACATCCATATTTTCAACTTTTTATTTTCCAAAGGAGTGTTTTTTAATTTTTTTTCAGGACATTACACCTCTTATGAAGGGGTTGGGTTCAGAAGTTCTAAGTCTACTTCTACTCTTCCTTCCCTTCAATAAAACTGTGTATCCTTAATGAAGATGACAGTATGGAAAGCAAACACAAAGTCAGAGTGTAGCAGGTAAGGCTCTTCTTGCCTTCCACATGGCTGAGCTGGATTTAATTCCAATCATACCATCCAGTCCCCAGGGCCCTGCAAGGAGTAAGTAACTACTAAGTATAGAGCTAAGAATAAGTCCTGAGCACAGTTGGGTGTGGACCAAACTTTTTTTAATAGAACTATAGCTCCTACCTCAATGAGTAGTCCTGGTGCAAGATTTGCTGATCTTCCTTTAATGTCCTTGCTAACCTAAAAAATGGGGAGTTTGACTTGTGCATAATCGTCATACATTCGCATGCATATTCATGTCTGCTTGCTTAATATTTGTTCAATACAAAGGATATTTGTGGAATGTAGGTCTACAAATTTAACAGCATTGCATAAAATCTCTTCAAAATTTGGTCACTGGCTTAATGACCACCTCCAAAGAAATATGTCTACATCCTCTTTCTTACACCTGTAGATATGTCTTTGTTAGGAAAAAATCAAGTTTCTGAAGATGCAATTAAAATATGATTCTGAGCTAACGAGAGCATTTTACATAACCCAGTGGTCCCTAATTCTAGTAATAAATGTCATTAGAGGAGTGAAGCCAACCTAGGAGAAGAGACCATGCAGACACAGCCACAAACCAAAGAATGCTGGCAGACACCAGAATCCAAGTAATGTATGGAACCAATCATTGCCCCAGAGATCTAAGGGAACATAGCCTTGCCAATGTCAGAATTTTACCCTGATTCCCAGAAAATAAGACAGTAACTTATATTAATTTTTGCTCCCAAAGATGCACTAGATATTAATTTCAGGGGATGTCTTATTTTTCCATGAAAAAGAATACAGTACACATTTATTGTTAAATGAGAATAAAGAAAATTTATTACCTGTATACAGTACAGTAGTATGGTAGTTGTCAATACAAACAAGACAAACAGTTATTCCTACAGTATCAAGAATTTACTCACCACCTTCTCAGCATCCTGTTCAACCTCCACTCCACCTCCACACAGCAGTGATGCCAGGACTAGGTGTAATGCCACTGGTTGCTAAACACCAGTCAGGGCTGCCTTAGCAACCCTTAGCAACAGTTTATGATAAATTAATTTTCATTACGAGACAGAGTATAAAAGGGCTTATTTTCACCAAGAAGGTAACCTACATGTAGGTCTTATTTTCAGAGGATGTTTAATTTTCTGGGAAACACGGTGGTTCATTTTGGGGTCCACCCTTAACAATGCTCAATGGGTCAGGTGATGTTAGGTGTCAAACCCAGAGCCATGCCATACTTTGTCTGGAGTCCTTTACCTGAGCCTAATTCCAGTTTGCCAACACCTTGATTTTGGATGACTGGCCTCTGAAATTAGGCAGAATAAATTTATACTGTTTGAGGTCACTCAGCTTGCAATATTTTGTAGAGAAGCCACTGGCAACTCATTTATTGGACTCTAGAGGAAATATCTAAAATGGACAAGTGACTCTACAAAATGTCTCATGTTACAGGGGATTGCTAAATTTGGTCCCCCAAAAACATGGACTCTAGTTTCACACCAACTGTCCATGTTGTAGCAGTAAACATAGTAGAGCAGTCAAAGAGAGGAAGAATTAGAATATGTATGTTTTAATTATTCATCAAAATATTAATAAATAATTCCTGATAGGATCAAGAGTTACTCACTAAATACTAACGTAACTTTAATCATCCAACTCTCATGCATAAAGACAAGGACTATCTAGGTTCCTACTTATGCACCATAAAATAGAAGTAACAAATCTCTTTAATGATAATTAAGGAGAAGGAAGCACTCACACTTGAGACATTTGTTCAAGGAATACAGGCACAACTCAAAGATATTGTAGGCTATGGTTCCAGACCAACACAAGAAAGTGAATTTTACAATAGAATTATGTGAAATTTTTGGATTCACATTCTTTATAAAATCTTTTTACCCTGTTATAGTCTACTAAGTATTCAGCCTCATTATGCAAAAAAGGCACATGACTTAGTTTAAAAATACTGTATTGCTAAAAATTTCTGTCATCTAAGCTATTAAAAAATGGTATCAGTAGACTTGACCAACACAGGATTACCATAAACCTTCAAGTTATAAAAAGCATAATATGTGCATAATAAAATGAGATATGACCTTAATGCTTTAAAATTATCTACTACAAAATTCTTTAAAATCCTGGTAAATGTTTTTGTACTAATATGGTATAACTACATGCACAATAATAAAAATAATTCCAATAAGAAGAATAATACAAATCAAAAAATCTCTGACAATTAAATAAAATATTGTGTATCCACAAACACAATACTATGAATCTATTGAAATATGTTTTATTACTTGATAAAATGCTTGTCATATTTTACTGTTATTATTTTTAAGTCATCTAGTAGTGTACATACCTAGTAAGAACTACTTTTAGTTTAATATCAGGGGTGACTATAAAAGTACTTGGTGCTGGAAATCAGTTTGTAGAACTATTTTGCTAGCCCTTATAGTTGATTTCACAGTAAATAGATTACTGACGCACCTTTATTACATGTGCAATGCAATATGCTTTTCAGAAAATAATCAAGCAATTTATGATCTCAGTCTATCCACCACCATCTGTGCTGAACTTCGAGATTGACAACCAGTATAAGGACACAAGTGCATGCAGTAACAAAAAACACTCATCACGGCATTATGAGATAAGAAATAAAGGCATGAAGTTTTTTCATTTTTTTTTACTCTTATTTAACTTTTATCTCTACTCTTATGAGAAAAAGATCTCAAAGGAGGTTTAATGTGGGCAAAGCTATCTTTATTTAATGAACTTATCGCAATCATTACAGAAAGCATCCATCTTTGAAATAACAAAGCAATTATTTGGAATTTGACTTTCTTTTTTTTAAGATGTTCATTCAGAATTATCTAGAAACATGACAAGTTGGCTTTATGACATTTAGATAATGTTTTCACTCCAGGGTGAGAATTTCCAACCCTTGGGTCTTTCCAAATCTTACCACATTTTTTTCCTGGAAAAGTGGTCCCAATTTTCAAGGACAGGTTCAGTTTTGGGGAGGCTTGGGGGGGGGGGTTGGGCCACACCCAGTGATGCTCAGGGGTTACTCCTAGTTATGCCCTGAGAAATTGCTCCTGGCTTGGGGAACCATATGGGACACAGGGAGATGGAACCGTGGTCCATCCTAGGCTAGTGTGGGCAAGGCAGATACCTTACCCCTTGTGCCACTGCTCCAGCCCCAGGTTCAGTTGTTTTTAACTGTGTAGTTGGATTAATTCATGCTAATTTTTGACTGATCCTATGAAAGTATGACTAACTGCTGGAGACTAGAGATTGTAATATTTGATTCTGAATCAAGGGAGCATAATTACTACTCTGCCTGTGTTGTCTTTTTCATTGACACCAAATAATTCATCATGTGATGCATTGTGATAAAACAAACAACCACAGTGCAGGAAAATAGGTATAGGATGTCTTACTCCCTGAGTCTTTGCCTATCTTGACCAATTGTCCTCCCTGAACCTATAGAATTGTGACAAACTTAGAATGATTTCCTTATTTGTAAATCACAGAAATAAATACTTTCAGGTTTTGATACTTGATATAATTGGATCTATGTAAAAATGTTTTATTTATGCTTTTTATATAGCTATAATGTATTCCTTAGTATTGCTGTGAACTATTTTTCACTCTAACATACTAAACCTCATTGATTCTATTACTGATGGAGATTCGGGTCATTTTCAATTTGCTACTTGTATTTGTAAAGCTGTTCTGAGAATTCATATTTTGTATCCTGGTGCTTCTATATAAGAATTTATTTTAACCATCAGAATGGTTGGATCAATTTATACTTACACCACTATGTATAAATCTTCTTACATTCTTTTCAAAACTTCCTGTGTTTAGAGTTTTAAAGTTTTGTTCATCCTATTTCTATGAAAGATGTATTGCTGTGGTATTAATTTGTGTTTTCTTAATTGTCACTGTGGTGGGAAACTTCATATATTTATCAGAAATTTGTATTTCCTCCAAGATGAATTGCTTTCCCAAGTCTTATAATGTTTCATCCTTCTAGTGAATTGTTTTCTAATTGATTTAAAAGAGTTCTTTATCTATTTGTGATATGAGTTCTTTTACTTCTAGTGCACCAGAATTACTATCCACAAGTCTGCAACTTGCTTTTTGAGCTCTTACAATAAAGACTTTCCATTTTAAAAGTCTTTTCAAATACACCAAATTTGCAACTACAGCAAATTAATTACATGAATTCTTGGGTATCTCTTTCCTGGCTGCATTTTCTTTATTCCTGCACTGTTTGTTACCTACAACTTTGTCAGCAAATAATTTTAGGTTTCTCTTCATTTAAATCCTTTAAAACCAAATACTTCATTCATCTATTTAGGGGACAGAAGTTGTATAACTTAGAAAAGGAAAAGGAAAAAAAGTAATGCAGTTTCTTCACCTACTTTCCTCTGGTTCACCCCATCAAAGAAACCTATAGTTGAAGAATTGTTTAAGAGAAGTCTTCATGTGAAGTTTGGACCTTACCCCCTAATTGATGTTACATCTCCAAGAAGTTTTGTTCCAACTTCCAAATTGCCCAATGTTGGGAGCCAGAGTGATAAGCGAACAAGGCCTTGCACATAACCTACCTGGATTCCATCCCAGAATCTCATATACTCACCCCAAATACTACCAAAAGTGACTCCTGAGTGCAGAGACAGGAGTAATTCCTGAGTATCACCAGGTGTCTGATGTCTTCTCTCTTCCTCTCCATCACTACCAGCCTCCTTTGTGTCCTCCATCCCCTGCCTGTCCTTCATAAATATCTGTTCTCCTTCACCTTCAACCATATATTCACCTACATTCAATGAATAATGCCCTTCAACAGAAAAGCAGGCACTGTCCTTTTGTAAAATAAAAATATAAAGTTCATGTGTTGGGTGAGAGGCCACTCCAGGCACCGTTTTTCTGATCCCTCAGGCAGACGGGTCTGATGAAGCAGGGTACTAGCAGCAGAGAAATAAAACACAGCAGTCAGAAAAGATGTTCTTTGGAGTCAATTCGCTTTATTCTTCACGGCTTTTCTGCCATGAGTATCTCTGCCACCTGCTTTCTTTGCCAAGCTCTCCCTGACCTGTGCTCCTAAGCCATGTCCTTTTCCCAGGCTGCCTATCTCATATCTCTTCTCTCTTCCCCAAAGCCAGCACTTTTTCTATATTATCCAGAACCTCACCCACCATGGTTGGGGAAGGTCCTGTGATCCAGATGTGGTTTTATATTCCGAAAGAAGTTTAGGGAAACAGGAAGTTGGAGGAAGGGCCTTTGTTAGGCTTTTAACTAGGTTCACTTTACATCCTTCCATTGCTTTGACCCTTCCGGGATTTTTTCCTATAGTACTGAATCGGGCACTTCGGATTCTGCCTTCACCATGCCATTGTTTCTATCACTCACTGCACTACAGTAAAATTGGATTCCAACTCTATCCAGCCAGCTCTCCACCTTCAGAAATATGTGCTGCTCTTTTCTGCTCCGAGTGCTACTCATAGCTCCATTCTCCTACTGCATGTCATACCTGTCTAGAGACATCTTTGGATTCAAGAATCAAATTAAGCTCTATATAATTATTCTGCCTAAACAATTATCGCCTCAAAGCATCCATCACATTTATAAATTATTGATTTATTTGATTACTTAGGGTACATTTGATTCCCCTCTAAACTATGTTTTCTGCAGACTAAACCTTTTCTTTTCTTCTATCACCATCTACCCAGAATTTAACATCATGCCTAGCACATAAAAATAATCGTATGACATTTGTCTATCAAATGGATGGAGCAAGTGACTTTGAAGTGCTTTTCATCTGTTTACTCATTTAACCCCCAAAACAAAGCCTGTAATTTGGGTGTTATTACTTGAGGAAATCAAGGTACGAAGGGGTAGATAATTTGTTCAAGACTTACTAATAATGGGTAGATTCTAGAGTTTGAACTCTTTCTCTTCATACTACACTGCTCCTCAGAGCATATGCTCAAAGCCTCATAAATACTATGGCCCTTCCTGTCTTCTTTCCATACAAATAATGCTTTTTCAAAATGGGGACCACTATAGACAATCTATAGACAACTTGGACCCTCACAATATTTGGTGAATATTATATATTATATATATAATATATATAATATATATATATTATATATATTATATATATAATATATATATTATATATAATATTATATATATATAATATTATGTAAGTATCAGGATTGTAATGCAAACATACTACTCCATTTTAAAATATATCTTTATTAAATCAATACTTTAATATTTCTTTTATTTATTGAGCATTCAGCATGTATCTTAATTTTTTCTGTCTGATACAGAATCCCTAAGTGGGATGACTCATAAACTATAGGCATTTATTTATCACAGTTGGGAGGCTAGAAAGAAGTTGGAGATCAGAGTGCAGCCTGGTGGGGTTCTGGGAAGGGCCCAAATCCTTGAATACAATCATTTTCTCATTGTATTCTCACATGGTTAAGAAAGTCAGAAAGACACTAACATCATTTATGAAAATTCCATGTTCGAATTACCTCCTCCAGGGACTCAGCACCTGATATTATCACACTAGCACAAAAAATTTTAGTATGTAAACTTATGAGGGTTCATAATTATTCAGCACATAATAAAGGGTTTTTTATTTATTGTTGTTTTAAGTGGTTCTATAATAACATTTTTCATAAATATTGCATAATTCCTTAGAAAAAATACCAGGGGATAATTCAAAAGATTTGGGAGTTAGAAAGATAGTACAGCAAATAAGGAGCTTTCCTTGTATGCAATCAAACTGGTTTTATCACCTGATCCCTGCTAATTATGGTCCCTTAGCATGAGCTAAGAGTAAACCATGAGCATAGCCAAATGTGTCCCCAGAATCAAAAATTAACTAATTAAATAATTTAAAAATACATATATAGATAAGTTCATATTTTAGGTAAATTAACCAATTACCCTTTGAAAAGTTTAGAGAAAGCTATTTCTTCATGGTTATGCCAAAAGCATTTGTATACCCCCCTCCAACAATACTAAAGGCATGAGTGTTCCCTTATACCTGTGGGTAAAAGTGTTTTGTATGTTTATCTAAAATTAGTTTCTGATTTGAAGTAATGTTAAAATTTATTTTTTCTTTGGTTAATTGGTTGAAGGTAATGACAATGTTAGTTTATACAGATAACAGAGAAGTTACTGTAACCTAGTTCTTTCTTTTATTTGAATATCATAGTTTACTTACTTTACTGAGTTTGTTTTAGGAATCCATAAATATATGGATATATATATTTGATATACATCTCCTCAAACATGTGTTATCACACCATGTCAATGACCAAAATACCAATAACCTCCCACCAGCTCCAGCTCTTGAATAGTATGTCTGCTATTAGTAATCACAATAGTCAGAGGATCTTTAGATTTTAGCTGAAATTCAAGTTTAAAATTTTATTTCAAAATGTTATTTACTCCATAATAAAAAATCAAAAAATATTTTGCCACCTGCTGTTACTCAATCCTAGTTCCAAAATTAAAAGGTGTAAAAAAATCCCTAGAATAGAGAACTGAACAGAAAACAAGATCTGTATGCAGACAGACCACAACAATAACACTAACAGGATCGTGTGATTCAAGTGCATAGAGGGGGTCAAGTACAATGCTTTTCTCCTATAATGCCATGCTTTTGTAAACAGCATATAGTATGATTCTTGATTACAGTAGTGAAACAGCACATTTTTATCACATTGCATTTAATTCCCACTGGATTTGCAGAGAAATCTTGGTACTAACAAGGCAGATAGCTCATCTTGGTATTAGATTATGACAACAGATAACATTGTTTTTTAAATAGTGAACTCCATATCCCCTATAAAAAAGATATTATCAACCCACATGCAAATTGGAGCATATCCAATTATCAAGGAAGAGATTAACCCATAAAAGTTAATCATTTAGCAAGTGGAAATATATATATGAGAATAAATTTGTGGAGTTGGAGAGATATTACTATGGATAAGGCTCTTGCCTTTGCACACAAGTGACCCAAGTTCAATCTTTGTCACCCAATGTGGACCCCAAACCCATTAAGAATGATCCCTGAATGCAGAGCCAAAAGTAAGCCCTGAGCACCATTGAATGAGGCCCCCAAAAATATATAAATAAAAATATATAAAATTACAACGTGAAAATAGCAATACCCAATGGGGAAAAAATAAACACTAGTTTTAAATAGGAGCTCCACAAATGAAACTATACTATTGGAATTTTTAAGACAATACCATAAATAATAATCCACTTATATAATGAAGAAGTATTTGTAATACTATGAATCCTACCTAACTATAATACACAGGCTTTACAAAAGCAAAATTGTTTATTACTACTTTCAATGTAATAAAATGTTTTGTTTTAAATATGCACACAACTAGGGTTAGTGCTCCAGTATCTGTTATATTGTGCTGTGTCTTCTTGTTCAACTGCTTCTTCAAAAGGCAATGATTAGAGGGCCAGTAGGACCAGTCCATTGTAAGAAGCTTCTCACAAATAGCAGAAGAGTGCAGTGAGGGCAGAGAAGATATCACTATGACAATGAAAGTTGGAAATGATCACTGGACAAGAATTGAGCGCTGGAAGGAGATAAAGTGATAGGCATGATACACCTCAGTAACAATATTACAGGCCACAGATCCTAAAGAGGGGAGATAAGTGAGTGAGAGAGAGTGAGTGAGTGAGTGAGTGAGTGAGTGAGTGAGTGAGTGAGTGAGTTAGTGAGTGGAGAAAGAGAAAGAGAGAGACAGAGAGAAAGAGGAGAAAATTTTCTGCCCCATAGGCAGGCTGGGGGAGGGCAGGAATGAAACTGGGACATTGGTGGTGATGGTGGGAAATATGCACTAATGAAGGGTGTTATACATTCCATAACTGAAACTCAATCATAAATAATTTGTACCGGTCAGGGGAAATGTAATATGAACAACCTTGTAACCACTGTGTTTAATAAAGTAATTGATTTAAAAAGCACAAAAACTTGCACGTGATTTCTATACATAAAAGGTATCAGGTAGCTCTGAAATATCACATCAGGTCAAGATCATTCTAGATGAAAGAAAAGTTTTTTTGCTATGGTCTATCTATGACATACACAATCATGTTCAGAAACTCACGTTTACTGAAAAATCTAAATACTTAAAATGTCTACACAAAAAATTATTTCAGTAGAAATATGGCAAATATTAGGAACTAAAGCACACTTTATTGGAAACTAAATATCTAGGAATCATAGTGGGAGGAATAAATAGTTTGTAATTATAATTTAGTCACCTAACTAAAGTCTTCCTGAAAAAGAAGTTGCAAAGATGAGAGATGAAAAACCACATGTTCCCTGAGTTTATATTTTAAAACTCCCATTTCTCACTATATTGTAAAAAATAGGCAATAAGTCAATAATCTGGGAAACATCTTTTATAAAAGGAATGAGACAGGTACCACTTACTCTTGTGTGAACTTGGAGAAAAAAAAACTAGAGTTTATGGCTTTAGTTCCAAGAAAACCTGCTAACGCATCTAAAATATTCTCACACTGACCGCAGAAACATGTAGAAAGTTAACATAATGATTGCTCTATGATGCTTGGAAACCCCAGAATTTAATTTGATTCAAGCAAGCAAGAATTGATAACATCTAGGGTGAATGATTGGTCGTGCTTATGTACCTATACTATATGAGAACTTCCATTGAACTAGAAGTGAGCTTGCAGATTACACTGTTCAGTGGTTTTATTATTTTAACTACTAGAACACTTTCATCAGAAGAAATCTTATGCAGAATACCATGAAAGGTCACTAATGTTAAAGAAATAAAAAGATACAGGTAATAATGGGAAGCCTAGCACTCATCCACATGTTCCACAATGAGTTCCATAACCTCAATTCACGTTCAATAATTCCATAGAGCATATTTGAAAACTACTGATTTGAAACGCTTTCACTATATGTGTGTATATGTGTGTGAATGTGAGTGTGTGTGTGTGAATGTGAGTGCATGAAAGAGAGAGAGAGAGAGAGAGAGAGAGAGAGAGAGAGAGAGAGAGAGAGAGAGAGAGAGAGAGAGAGAGAGAGAGAGGAAAATATTGGGGCCAGAATTAGCAATTAATGCCTCTAAATTTTTTTAAACTTGATTGATTGGTTGGTGGGTGGGTTGTTTGGGGGCCACACCCAGTAGCACTCAGGGGTTACTCCTGGCTTCTGCATTCAGAAATCTCCCCTGGCAGGCTGGGGGCCAAATGGGATGTCAGGAATCTAACTGGGTCCCTCCCGAATGGGCCGCATGAAAGGCAAATGCCCTACTGCTGTACTGTCTATCTCTCGGGCCCCACTGCCTCTAAATTCTGACTTCATTTTTCTCTGTAACACATCTCTGCTTACAAAAGTATATTTCTGCATGTATTGTTTCAGTTCCAATTTTCTCCCATTATGAATATAAAAGTATATCTAATTCATGTGAGTTCAAGGTTTTAATTATTTTTAAAAGTTTACTTTGAAAAATAGCATAGCTCTACATTACTCATTTTGAGTCTCAAACATTACTATTACAACTCATTTCCCACTTTATGGAAAGATCCATTAATTAGCTGTCAGAAATATTGGGGCCAGAGTGATAGCACAGCAATAGGGTGTTCACCTTGCATATGGTCGACCGGAGACCAACCCATGTTCAACCCCCGGCATCCCATATGGTCCTCTGAGCCTGTGAGGAGCAATTTCTGAGCACAGAGCCAGGACCAGCCTCTGAGTACCACCAGATGTGACCCAATATCCCCCAAAAGAAAAACTCCTAAAGAGAAAATATGTCCCTGGGCAGGACCTATTAACAAAGCCTTAGCAAAGTGTATTTCAGTCTCCAAAACTGTCAGGAGACTCATCATTTATTTATGAAGAAATAAATATTTTTTCTAAAAGTAGATGACAATATATAGAATTTTTGATATTTTTAATAATGAAAAAAATATCAGCAGCCAAGAAACTGATACTTATGCAGGCTATACTTTAAGGGTGAAGAAAAAAATGTAAGGAGAGAACAAGGGTTAGGGTATATGCCTGGCATTGTTCCCAGACCCAGTTTGACATCACATGGAACCCCAAACGTTGTCAGATTCAGCTCTGGTGATGCCCCAAGCATTAGGTGTCCCAAGTGATTGCCAATATCACAGGGTCTAAGCAACATTGCATCTTCTGGCCCTAGTATTCAACTATCCAGACCAAGAATAACTGAGAGTGTTGATTCCTGAGAACTACCTGGAAAGTCCCATTCTCTAGAAAGAGTGAAGAAAGTAAGGCATTAAGGCATTAAGGCAGACAAAAACTAATAGAATATATCATCTGGACTCATCCTTTTTTAAAAAAAAAGATTCAATGAGAAAAAAAGGAAAAACAAGATGTGAAATTAAAGACAAACTTGGAATTTTATTGAAACTAATTAAATGTTTAAATGAATTGTTGTCAATTCAATTAAATGTTGGCTATAAAAATAGAAATAACTCTAAACCATAATAATAGTTAACAGTTGGTAAGGGTGTATGTTAAGATCTTTTTGTTATCAGAAAAAGAAAGTACTGAATAACTACTTGTTTCTTACAATCTGTTTTTTTAAAGTATATTCATGAAGTATCTTTAAAATTGAGTAACCTCTGACCACTTTGTATCATCTAAATACTTGAAGAAAATTAAATATTAATTTTCTTAATAAGTAAATTAATAGTATAAAATTAAGGATAATAAAGATAACACAAAGAAAAATTAATAAGAAACACATTACCTACAAATTGAGAAAAAATAGTGGATGGTATCATGGGCAAAGCAATCTCATGAGCATTGAGTGGAAATAAAAATGATATTTATTTGATATTTCTTTTTGTATTGTTGTGGTATTTAGATTCCTTTTTTCTTGTCCTCTCTCAAACTGAGATTGAGAGCCTCTAGAAGGACTACACCCATTTTCGGCTTATTTGATTTTTACCCCCACTTTATTGCTTTTCTCTTCTTTAAACAAAACCACATAATTTGAACTATCTAGTTCTGCCTCTCAAATAGAAGGGGAAATAAGGGAGGGTACCAGGACCAAACAGATATATGATCACTATGTAGTAAGCTATACACAGAGGAGACCACTTACTCTAGCAGCCCGGGGGGAAATGGGATGCAGGATGGAACGGAGGTGGAGGAAGGACAAATTTGGTGATGGGAATTCCCCTGATTCAATGTTAATATGTACCTAAAATACTACTGTGAAAGATATGTAAGCCAATATGGTCAAAATAAAAAGTATATATAATTAAAAAAATGATCAGACCTAAATACCCAACCCAAAGTCAAAGACAATAGAATCAAGAAATCCAAAGTACAACAAGCTATACACAAAAGGGACCTGTTACACTAGCAGTCCAGGGAGCTAATAGTGGATGCGTGGGATGTATGCTGGAAAAACTTGCAGGGGGAGGTCAACACCAGTGGCAGAGAGAGGTCAACACTGGTGGTGGGAATTGCCCTAATTCATTGTCACTATTGTTGGAACCTGAACTCACAGCAAGGAGGAATGACACATGTTAGTTCTTTACAAGCCTATTTCCATAGACCCCGCCCCAAGCTACCTTGTCATTCAGATAGCCTACTTGGGAAGGACAAGGGAGCAGTAGGAAGGTAGCCCTAATAGCCGATCACTTTAAGGATCAACAGAAAGCTGGAACCTCCCTATATCCTTTCCTATATATTCTTTCTCATGACCTTTGGTGGGGCTCATCTATTTTGGGAGATGGCCCCCTCTGGCCACCCAATCAATGTGGGGGCCTTGTTGGCAGATGAATCAAAGTATTAAACTTTATTCTAATTGTGTGGTCTCTTCCTTCTACTCTGGACCCTAACATTATGTACCTTAAATATAACTGTGAAAGACTTGTAATTCACATTGGTCTCAATAAAAATTATTTTATAAAAAGAAACCCAAAATAAGATGGCAAATAAGTTTAAAAAAACAAGTAACCATAAAAATTAAGAATGTACTTATTTAATCAATTAAAGATATTATAATATTGATTTTTAATTCGACTTCATGCTGCTTCAAGGACCACACCTAGAATACCACATACACACACTCTCAAAAAAGAAAGAACTAAAAAAAGATATCCTTCAAACAGTAGGTAAAATATAGCTTATATAGTAATATTAATATTAGAATAAACAGTTCAAAACATTCTTCAAAATATCAGGATCATGATAATCATAAAAGTCACAACCCAACTTAAGTGTAATAAACATGAAATTTTTACCTTCGTCTTAATTTTAAAATATATAAAATAGAAAGAAGCATAATTAAACAAGCAAATTATGATTAGTTAGAACATATGAGTTTGAGGAAACAAAGTTAATCTTTTTTTAATTTAATTTTTATTTTGATCATAGTGGCTTACATATTGTTGACAATAATATTTTAGTTACATATTTACATAAAATCAGTGGGGATTTCCATCACCAATTTGTCCTCCCTACACCTCCGTTTTTGTCCTACCTCCCATATGCTCTTCCCTCACCCCTAGGGCTGCCAGAATATGTTGTTCCCTCTGTATCTAGCCTAATACTTAGTAGTCTTGCACCTGTTTGGTCCTGGTGCCTCCCTTATTTCCCCCTCTAACTGGGGGGCAGGACTAGCTAGTTCAAGTTACGTGGTTTTGTTTGAAGAAGAGAATAGTAGTAAACTGGGGTAAAGGTCTAATATGCAGAAAATAAGAGGAATTCTTCTAGAGGGTCTCATCCTCAGTTAGAGAGACGAAGGAGAAAAAGAAGGTGAAACACTCCACCAGTACAAAAAGAAGTGTCAAATATCCAGTGAGGACTCCAACAATAACGCTAAGCACCACCACCACCACCACCACCACCACAACAACAACAACAACAACAAAAAAAAAACCGCCATGGTCTTGAGATAAGAAACATGGCAGAGCAAATAATGAAAGAAAAGAAAAGAAAAGACAAGAAAAAAAGAAAAGAAAAAAGTGTAAATGGGGGCAACAGCTTCAATAACCACACCAAAACAAAGAAATCAACCAAAAATAGATAGGTAAATATAATAATAATGATAATAAATGAAGATAAAAAATAATATATAAAAAGATAAATAATATTTTGTGTTTTGTTTCTTTCCCTCCCTGGCACAGTAAATATTGGGGTCATTCCAAAAGGAATTCACTTGGCCTAATACCTATGGGGTTTCTCCGCCCTTGGAGTATATTGTCACGGGATTAACTATAGCCTCTATTCAGGATCCTTTACTCTCCCGGTGTTGTTTTTGTGTTGTTTGGAAGACTTCTGTTCCGTCCTAGGTGATACAATCAGACCTCTGTATCTATCGATCTCAGTATCTGCACAGTTCAAGGGATGGGACTTATGATGAAGTCAGTCTTTGTGGTTCTAGAAGTTTCGTTCTCTCAGTGTCATTTTAATCCATCTTCTGTGGTTGGTGGTCTTGGTCTTGGCACTAAACCTGGGATGGCACCTAGGATAACGCCTTTCCTTGTGTTTCCAGAAGCCCCATTCCGTTACAGTTGTCTCTGCCAGACCTTTGGAACTGGGGATCATGGTTGTTGTGCAGGTCGTAGTTCAAACCCTAGACTAGGGCTTTTTTATTGGTCCCAAGATATATACAGTCTGGTCATGGTTCTAGCAGCCAGTCATCTGTAAATCGCGATCTTGGTTTTTGGACCTACCAACAGGTGACAAGTCTTCTGATTTTGACTTATCGATGGCTGGTAAGGTAGGATAACCTGTTCTTAGGTCATGTTGTTCCTATTTTCCTCGTTGTCAGGATATGTTATTAGAGCTGGCACTCGTTGGTGTTCCAGCAGTATTAAGGTTGTCCCGGATGGGGTTTGGGAAACAAAGTTAATCTCTTGATCTAATAGACAAAAGTAGAACCCCCATATCACAAAAGAGTACATCATCTTTTTATAAAAATATAGAACATTAACAATATCCACATGATGCTAGGATTTCAAGAATTTAAATTTCATGTGTCATTTCCTCTGATCATTATATAACTAAATTGGAGGTCCACATTACAATCTCTAAATATCTTTTTTTTTTTTTTGGTTTTTGGGCCACACCCTGTGACGCTCAGGGGTTATTCCTGGCTATGCGCTCAGAAGTTGCTCCTGGCTTCTTGGGGGACCATATGGGACGCCGGGGGATCAAACCGCGGTCCGTCCTAGGCTAGCGCAGGCAAGGCAGGAACCTTACCTCCAGCGCCACCGCCCGGCCCCAATCTCTAAATATCTTAAAGTAAACTCTACAACCTAAATTAACATAAAGTACTATAATATCATAATGTAGATTAGCCTGAATCTGCCAATCGGCTCCTACAACACTAGCCACAAAGAATCACACACACACACACACACACACACACACACACACACACACACACACACACACTCCAAACAGTCATGTTATTGATTCAATACCACCTCTCTCCTCCCACCACTGTGACTGACTTTATTGAAGTTGACAGAGACATATTAACATATAATAAGTACGTGAAACTCAGAGATTGGGGTATTTCACAGAGCTAATCAGCAGCATAAATAGTAAACTTAACATTATATTTTTGCCCTTGTTGTGCCTACATCTAAGACCTAGACAGTCTTACTCTCATTTTTTGCACCTAGAAAATGTTTGTTTTTTATTATATTCTATATTATATTCTATATTATATTCTTTTGTTTGTTTGTATGTTTGCTTTGTTTCTTGGGTCACGCCCGGCAGCACTCAGGGGTTACTCCTGGCTCTATGCTCAGAAATTGCTCCTGGCAGGCACAGGGGACCATATGGGATGCATGGATTTGAACCACCGTCCTTCAGCATGTAAGGCAAACACCTTACCTCAATGCTATCTCTCCGGCCCAGTTTTTTATTATATCCTTACATGCTATATTATTCTTTTCTGGGTGCATTTTTGCAAAACCTTTGTATTCTAATACCTAAACTATGTTACCTAGGGATATATCACATCCTTGAGGCTTTTTGTTAGGGAGATATATAGTGAATATATAGTGAATATATATATAGTGAGATATATTTGTTAGGGAGATATATAGTGAAAAAAGCTAAATTACTGTTTAGAAATTTATATATATATATAATTAAATTCATATACTAAGAAATAAAAATAAGTTTTCAATTCAGTAACTTAGAATGACAATTGGAAAATAAAACTAAAGGAAGAAAAACAAGAAAAATAAGAAGATAGCAAAGAAATAGTAAGAGAGGCAGTAGAATAAATAAAATCCAAATTCAAGTCTAGAAATAAATAAATAGAAAGTAGATTTTAGCAAGCCTAATAAAAAAATAATATAAGGTAATAAATTGACCAGTAAAATGGGGGAAAAGTATAAATATATAGTTAACATCACAGGATAATATTATTAATGTTTTGTTATAAAAATCAAAACTTAATTAATTAAATTATTATATTATTAATTAAATTAAATTATTAATTAAAGAATTAAATGTGTTTTAAAAAAAATGCAGATTTTAAAGCTGATTCAAAAGGCAACCAAAGGTTGAGTAAACTAATCATCAATGGAAAAATTTACTTGAAATAAATAATTCTTCAATTCCATATTATAGTCAGAATACTTCACAGATAAATTTCTCTAATAGTCAAAGGACAAGAGAAACAAACTATCATTCTTTAAGATTCTTAAAATAGGATAAAAATGCAATTTATGGAAGTTCGTTATGAAGTTGATGAAGTCAAAATAACAAAATTAGCTGGACAGTATAAGAATCAATTATTTAGATTATTTATTTTAGGTAAATAGAGATAGAAAAATAAATTTAAGGAATAAGAATTAATTTATGCATAAATAAAATAATAATTTTGAAGTTACTATATTTGTATATTTAATTCCAAGAATCTAAAGATTATTGTCATCAGACAACTAATTATATTCGTCATTAGAAAATATTACTCTATTAAGAAAATTGTTTAATTTTCTCCATTGATGCATACAAAGAAAAGTCATAAAATTCAATTTTCCATTATGGTCAGCATGCCCAGCAAATTCTAATAAGTAAATATTTATAACACAAGCTTTTAGATAGGAAAGCTTCATAAACCTTGCATCTAAAGATAAGACTGTTTAAAAGAAATTATATTTAAATCATAAATGATTAGAATAGACTAGGCAAGATTTTTGAAAAATAATAATGCTCTTTACTATTTATCAATATTAAGCTGCAATAATTATGAGATAAATAATTCTGTGGTAAGAAATAAAAACATGGGTAAACAAATATTACTGTGTAAAAACTGGATATGGGTTGTTGGCAAAAATATCAATAGAGGAAAGTTTAGGCTATCATTAAAAGTGCTGAGATAGGGACCAGAGCATTAATACAGTAGCAAGAACTTTAGCTTTGTACTCAGTGTACCCTGGTTTGATCCCTGGCACCCAATATGGTCCCCCAAAACTGCCAAGAACTGATCCAAAAGTATGTTTTAATCTTCATTAGGTGTCTCCCCTCCAAAACCTCCAACATTCTGGAGTAGTTTATCACAGCTGATAACTAATAGGAAGATCCTTAGCTCACACCATTCTCAAAATTTAGTAAAGTTTAAGATCTAATGTGGAAAGAAACTCCAAAACATTTTAGTAGAAACTATAAGGGTGGACTTAGAGTAGAAAACATTTTTTAGTCAAGATAAAAAGCATATGAATTCAGGCAGTATGCATCAAAATCTTGATAAACATGATAGCTCTGAAACAAAAATTCTTCAACAAAAACTTCATCAAATCAGTATTAAAAATATAAACCAATAGTTTAAGGAATTCCTAAAAAATTAAGAAAAAATACCTATTTAAGATTATGTTATACAAGAAATGGGAAAAAAGAAAAGACATGAATAGATAATTCACAAAGGCAGAAAATGGAAGACTGAGATTCATGTGTAGTTAAGTCCAACTCACTACCAATTAGTGAGAAAAAAAATTAAAGTAGCATTGGCATATTATTTCACACACTTCAGATTGACAGACATTTTATAGGCTAACTAACAAAGGAGATGGAAAAATAGAGTTCTCATGTTCTGCTGCAGAGATTATAAATTCGCATCAATCTTCTGAGAGTCATTGGAATATAACCATGCCATACTCCTACTGCTTTAAAACACTGGCTATAATGTGAATGAATGAGGGAAGTGGAAAGCCTGTCTAGAGTACAGGTGGGGGTTGGTTGGGAGGAGGGAGATTTGGGACATTGGTGTTGGGAATGTTGCACTGGTGAAGGGAGGTGTTCTTTACATGACTGAAAACCAACTACAATCATATTTGTAATTAAGGTGTTTAAATAAAGATATTAATATATAAAATATAAAACACTGATTATTAAACACTTTCAGGGAACTTGAATGTTCTTAAAAATTATTGATGATCCCAAAAAACTTTGTGTTTATAAAATGTGTGGATTATAATTATGTCTATAATAAATAAATATGGGAACTTAAATATTTATTATTTTAAATAACAATAATATAGCTATCATATGTTAGATGAATAACAATTCTATAAAAGTAGTTATATTATTAATAGAAAAAAAAACTGACAAGTTTTGCACCACGTTAAACACCACTGGAATGTCAGGTTTGTAATCTCTACTGGAATCTGTTTAATTATAGTATGCTCTGATTGAACATATATGAAAAAAAAATGAGCTAGCATTTGGAACAGATCCTTATCTATTTAGTATATTATAATTTCATAATTGGTCATTTAGAAAATCCTAGATTAAAGAGTTATACAAATCTTTCCAAATAGACACAGTTCACTATACAAATATCAAAAATTAATATCTTTGTCTGGCATTACTTCTCATTTCATAAAAAAAAGTTAAGGAACTCTGAAATGTCAGCTCACATTAGAAATATTTTTCCCAAAAATTCTAATTTTTGCCTGAAAGCTCAATTTTATACTGGAAACAAATGCCTGCAGTTGTTTTTTCTTGGTGTGAAATGATTATGCTTCATTTACTTTTGAAAAAATGTCTGCCAGACATCCAGTCGTTTATCTGTCAGTATAACTGCGCCACAGTTTATCTGTCAGTCTTCCTTTCAGTAAAAATACAGCATTTCATGAAAAAACAGCCAGTCCAGCTTCTAAGTATAACAATTGTAGATGCAGACATGCTTTATACATACTCCCTCTGGGGTGCACAGAATTTTTAGTAAGACATGTGTTCAAGAGTTGAGATTGAATAAGCCCAACCCTTTCATTTAATGTTAAAATCATTTTATTAAGTACTAGTGCTTCACCAAGGATCTGGTTAAATAAAGGGCTTTCTTTTAGTAATAAATGGTTTCCTGACCTGAGTATGCCTTTGTTCTGGTCCATGCTAAGATAACAAGAGTTTTGTCAAATCATTGCTTTCTCCATTTGTGCAAATATCAGTACAGGAAAAATTGACAAACTACATGTCAAAATTATCATCAAAAGAAGTTAAAACCTTAATGAGACCCCCTACCTATCCTGCCTCCACCACTGAAAAAAGTAACAGAAAAATAAAATATGGCTATCAATACTATCCAGGTAGCTTGTCCTGGCTGATACTTCTGTGGCATTCTCAGAAAAGGGGATGGAGAGGTTGTATGAACTACGTCAGCTCAGTGACACTCCCTACACACTTCAACAGAAACAGCCCAATTGCATGACTGACATCAAATAGCATGAGCAACTAACTAAATTGTCTCGCGTGAGATCAGACTACAGGGTGAAAACTCTGGGACTTTTCTTCAGATGGAACTAGGCCAAGCCCTCCTCTTCTCCTCTCTCTCTCTCTCTCTCTCTCTCTCTCTCTCTCTCTCTCTCTCTCTCTCTCTCTCTCTCTCTCTCTCTCTCTCTCTCTCTCTCTCTCTCTCTCTCTCTCTCTCTCTCTCTCTCTCTCTCTCTCTCACACACACACACACACACACACATACACACACACACACACACACACACACACACACACACACACACACACACTTAACCCCCACCGGAAAACTCAGCAGTTTCTGCCCACAACTGCCATATTACCAGCACAAAAACAGCCCTGCTTCTCAACCAACCTCTAAAAGAAAATAATGACCAACTGATATTTTCCAGGTAGTCCAGTCCAAACTGATACCTCTGTTTGACACTCAGAAAGCCTGAGAGTGAGGGATGCAAAGACAGATTCCCTTTTCTATATAAACTACAGAAGCCCATTGCCTCACCCTCCACCTTCCAACAGAGAAGGCTCAGCTCCATGACTTAACTTCATCAAACTTCCAACCCACCAAATTTGTTTCAAATCTACAAATCCTGCAAACCTCAATATTTTGTAGTAGTGTGAGCCCAGTAGTATCACAAGAAATCTGATGGGAAAGTTTCATAGTAATCTACCAAGGTCAAGAATCCTAAATAGTAATGCAGAAACTCAACTAGCACCAACCACAGCCCACTCAATCCTCAGACACTGACTTTAGTAACAATATAGAAAGATAGAACATAATTTCAAATAGACCTTTGTTGGTCTAAGCTTCTATAACTCCATTTGTTTTTGTGTTGTAACATAAAATATAAAGTAAATTTGTTTTTGCCTGAAAGGGGATATGCTAGGGTGGTTGGTAAGATAATGTGGACACTGGTGAAGGACATTAAGGTCACACTAGTGATGGGATTGGTTTATAAACATTTAATGCCCTTAATCACTTATAACAAACAATTTGGTAATTAACAGTGTTATTATAAAAATTAGGGAAAAAGATAAAATTAAAAAAGTAACAGGGAACCTGGTCAGGACAGTAACTTTGATAGTAACTGTCTCAGGGACAATTTTATATATAAGCACTTAAATGGCATCATACATTCAGCATTATTTACATGACCAAAAATAGTAAAAACAGTCCAAATATCCATTACTAAGAGAATGGATAAATAAAATAACATACATATATTCAATGAAACAGTAAATAATGAACTAAAGCTATATACATCAATATGAATAATTCTCAACAACATGGTGTCAAATAAAAGACAATTTTCATAAGAATAAGTAGTGTTTTCTTTCTAATAAAAAAATTTCAATTTTCAAAATAATGCTATACTTGCTCAATATTACTTTTTTTTTATAATTATTGCACTAAAATAGAAGTACAAAAAGGCAATAAAATGATAAATACTGGATTTAAAGGTTAGGAAAGAAAATAAGTGAGATCAACCCCTTTGAGGGTTCTTTCCCAATACCTCCCCATTTAGATACCATTTGGTATCTAAAGTTCTGTAGTCAAAGCCCCAAGGTTTGTCAATATACACTTCCCATTTTTTAAATTTTATTTCTTTATATGGAACATATAAACTAAACAGTCCAGTATTTGTCCTTCTTCTGACTTATTTCACTTAATATGACACCATCTAACTTTATTCAAGTTGTAGCACAATGCAAGATTGCAACTTTTCTTATAGTTTACTAGGAATCCATTTTGTATATTTAGTACAAAATTATCTACTTATTTCTTTGTTGAACATTTGGGTTGCTTCCCTGTCTTGAATTGAAAATAATGCTGCAAAAAATGATGCCACAAAAAAATGAGAACCAATAACCTTGATGAACGTAGGTGCAAAGATCTTCAACAAAATCCTAGCAAATAGGATCCAATAGCTCATCATGAAGGTTATACACCATAACCAAGTAGGGTTCATCCCAGACATGCAAGGATGGTTTAACATAAGGAAGTCAATCCCTGTAATACATTATATCAACAAAAAGAAAAAGAAAAACCATATGATCATATAAATAGATGTAGAGAAAGCATTTAACAAGGTGTAATACCCATTCACGATAAAAACTCTCAGCAAGATCAGAATTAAAATAACTTTTTCAATAGTCAAGGCCATTTATGGCAATTCCACAGCAAAAATTATATTCAATGGGTAAATCTAAAAGCCTTTCCTCTAAAATCTGGTACAAGACAAGGTTGCCCCACCACCACCACTTCTATTCAGCATAGCACTGGAAGAATTTGCAATAGCAATTTGGAAAGAAAAAGATATCAAGGGCATCCAGATAGGAAAGGAAGAAGTCAAGCTCTCACTGTTTGTAGATGACATGATACTATACTTAGAAAATCCTAAAGACTCTACTGAAAGGCTTCTAGAAACAATATATTTGTATAGTAAAGTGACAGGTGACAAAAATAACACTCAAAAATCCATGATGTTTTTATATACAAATAATGAAATAGAAGAAAAAGACATTACAAAAATATTCCCATTTACAACTGTGCCTCAAAAAATCAAGTTCTAAATGAAGTTCTATGGATTCAACTTAACTAAAGAGGTGAAAGACCTAATACAAAAAACACTATAAAACTTCTAGTTTTATACTCTTCAAGAAATAAAAGATACAAGGAAATGGAAACATATAACCTGCTCATGGACTGAAAGGATTATCATCATTAAAATGGCAATACTTTCCAAAGTATTATACAGATTTAATATAATCTCAATTCTATTCCATGGGTCTGAAAGTCTTTTAATTTAGTAACATACTGTTTGGTTACTATAGCTTTATAATATAATTTAAAGTTAGGTAAGGCAATGCCTCCCATATTTTTCTCAGAAATTCTTTGGCTATTTACAGGTTTAAAAATTTGGAAGTTTGGGGCCAGTGAGGTGGCACTAGAGGTAAGGTGTCTGCCTTGCAAGCGCCAGCCAAGGAAGGACAGCGGTTTGATCCCCTGGTGTCCCATATAGTCCCCCCCAAGGGACAATTTCTGAGCGCTTAGCCAGAAGTAACCCCTGAGCATCAAACAGGTGTGGCCGAAGGAAAAAAAAAGAAAAAAATTTAGAAGTTTTTATTTTCTACAAATGTTAGTGGTATTTGTTACATGTCCTTGAAGAATATTATTAAAAATGATAGGGCATGGGACCAGAGAGATAGCATGGAGGTAGGGCTTTTGCCTTGCTTGCAGAAGGATGGTGGTTCGAATCCTGACATCCAATATGGTCCCCCGAGTCTGCCAGGAGCGATTTCTGAGCGTAGAGCCAGGATAACCCCTGAGTGCTGCCAGGTGTGACCCAAAACACATTAAAAAAATGATAGGGCATCTCTTGAATCTGTAGGATGATTCTTTTATTTGTTTTATTTTGGTTTTAGGCCATACCCGACAGTGTTCAGGGGCTACTTCTGACTCTGAGCTAAAAAAAATCACTCCTGGCAGGCATGAGGGTTTATCTTAGATGCCGAAATCTAACCCAGGTTGACTGCATGCAAGGCAAACACTCTACCCTCCATGCTATCACTCCGACCTCTGTAGGTTGCTTTGAGTATACAGTCATTGTGAAAATGTACACTGTTTGACTATTTATCTCAGTGAACTTTTTATGTTCACTTTTTATCTATTATGATAATAATGGCTATCATTATTTGTAAAATTCTCTGTGAAAAATTCATGATGACTCTTTTGAAACAATAAATAGAGAAGCTAGGACTGGAGCCACAGCCCAGAGGGTAGGGAATTTACCTTGTATAGAGCCAACCCACATTCCATTTGCAGCATCACATATGGTCCCTCAGCCTGCCAGGAGTGATTTCTGCATGCACACTCCGGAGTAATCCCTGAGTGCTCCCGGGTGTGTCCCAAAAACAAAAGAAAAGAAAAAGAGAAAGAAAAGGAAAAATAAAAATAGAGAAGCACTAAGAAGGTGAGAAGGTAGGTGGTCAGTGAGAAGAGGAAGGATCTAATAAAATAGACTAAAAACTCCCACACTCTAAGTTCTACACAAATATTAAAATAAATTAACTTTTTATTAAATTTTCAATTCATTTAATTTTAATTATAAATGTTTAACTAATCATGACACTTTGTATGTATAGATTTGCTATACACATTCCCTTATCCCCAAAGAAATACTATCAAATTCTTCAAATAGTATTAATGACCCTTTGACTAATCAATAGATGATAAACTCTTTTGATATTCTCCTATTCTTCCATCTATGTCCCATTTCATTATTAATTGGACAGTTCTCAGAATATGGGTAGAAAATGAGAAATAAGTTAAACATATTTATAGGAATTTTACTAAGGACTTGGACATGAGTAGAAATTGAAAATGCTAGATATGATGCCCAGAAAGGGGAAGCCACTGAACTCTGCTGGAACTCAGATGCCAGCACCCCATCTGCCTGTCTTCTGTGCTGTGCTGCATTTTTGGCCTGATTTCATTCTGTGTGTGGCTCATCTGCAGATGGCTTGCCTTCCCTGGAGCCTTCCCTGGAGGTGAGTCTACACGCCCAGAAAGGGAGGAGCCAGAGGAGCGCAGCCACTCTGCTTCGCGGCCCTGCACATCATTTAGCCAATGAATTCAACCACAACACGTAGAAAAACCCACGATATAAGTGTGACAATGGGGAAACAACACAGGCCAGCACCAGACATAGAGAATGACGATGGCAACTCTGATGACTTGACCATAACCAACCAACTAGTCAGTCTCTCAGATAAGGAGTTTAGAGTCGCAATACAGAAGATGTTTAAAGAACTCAAAGAAAGTATAGAAGAGGAAACTAATAAGAATCAAGATAATATGAAGATAGAAATCAGAAAACTCCAAACTGCACTGGTGATGGGTGGTGTTCCTTTTATGACTGAAACCCAAACACAATCATGTATGTAATCAAGGTGTTTAAATAAAAAAAAAAATTAAAAAAAAAAAAAAAAAAAAAAAAAAAGAAAACTCCAAACTGAAATTTCAGGTCAAATAACAGGTCTGAAAAACTCAGTAGATGAATTGAAGAAAAACATGGTTGAGCTTCCCACAGGTTAACAGCAGCTGAGAATAGAATTAGTACACTGGAAGATGAGATGAATAACAATTCCATACAGCAGAAGAAATTGGATAAAAGCCTTAAAGCAAATAATCAAACAATGGAAAAATTACTCAAAGAATGGGAACAGATGAAAATAGAAGTCTATGATAAGCTCAACAGAAACAATTTAAGAATCATTGGAGTCCCAGAGACCCAGGAAGAAAATCTCCAGGAAGAATCAACGGTCAAGATATCATTAAAGAGAAACTACCAGAGCTAAAGAATACATGAGATCAAATCCTGCATGCCCAAAGAGTACCAACTAAAAGAGACCCCAGAAAAAACACCCCAAGACACATCCTAGTCACAATGACGAATCCCACAGATAGAGACAGAATTCTGAAAGCAGCAAGATCGAAAAGAGAAATTACATTCAAGGGAACATCCTTGAGATTTACTGCAGACCTGTCACCGGAAACACTCAGGGCCAGGAGGCAGTGGTGAGACATAGTGACAAAACTCAATGAAATAAATGTTTCGCCTAGAATATTGCACCCAGCAAAACTCACTTTCAGGTTTGAAGGAACAATACATGGTTTCACAGACAAACAACAGCTCAGAAACTTTACAGACTCAAAACCATTCTTTTTATTTTATTTTAGTTTTAGTTTTATTGTGACTGAAGTTCAATTACACAGAATTATTTACGATACATAGTGACAATGAATGAAGGGCATTCCCACCACCAATGTTATCCTCCCTCCACTCTTGTTCCCAGCATGTCTCCCATATCTTCCTTCTTTACCCCCCAGAATACTACTGCAAATGGTCTCCACCTTACAGCTTGTTATAGGTTGGGTATCTATTCTGTTTGGTGTTCCAGTCTGGTCATTTTTTATTTACACTACATGTTCATATGACTGGTCCTGGTATCATTCTTTTCCCCCCTCAGTTTATGAGGCTGAATGATCCAAGTTATGCTACTCTGTTAGAGATAAAATGGTTAAGGAAAAGAGAAGAAAAACTTGGTATCAACTACTAAAATAGAAAAGAAAAAGAAAAAAATCACCTAATAATATCCACAAAAGTGAAAAAGAAAGAAAAAAGTGTAAGAAAAAAGAGAAGTGAAATAATATCAAAAAACAAAAAAAAGTAAAGCAAAACAACACCAGAAAAAGTGGTGCAGTGGCAGGGCTTGGTGTTACCCCACCATTTTTTTTTTTTAATTTTTTTTTGTATAGGCACAGTAAGTATTGGGGAAGGAAGGAAATTCCCATGGCCTAAGAGATTCAAGGTTTCTCCACTCTTGAAGCATATTGTCACGGGAACAACCACTGGCTCCATACCTTCTCATTGCCATATTCCAGGGTGTGTTGTGTGCTGGTGTGTTGTGTTGTTGTGTGTGTTTGTGTGTGTGTGTGTGTGGTGTCAGGAACCTTTCCTCTTGGTTGTGGATGAGAAAATAAGGCCACTGTAGCAAGCAATCTTGGTATTTGCGCAGGTCCTAAGACAAGGCCTAGAATAGAGTCTTTAAGGTTTTAGAGGTACTGTTCCAAAATTGTTGGTGTGTTCCGTTTTTTGTATCATGTGCTCCATGTTATTGCTCATTCCCTAAGCCAAAGTCTATGAAATTATGGTTCCAAAGGTTCTGCTCAGTCTCTGTTGTCAGAATTGGGCCTCTGCACTAAGAAATCTTTATTTTTGTAGGAGATCTGGGCTATAGCCTAGGGTAGGGTTTTCCTTAATGGTCTCAAGGTAAGTTCTGCCCAGTCACGGTTGTCAAAGTCAGTTTTCTGTAGTGCTCTGATTTTTCATAGTTCAAAGGACGATACATCTTCTGATTTCCACTTAGTGTTAGGTGATGTGATAGAACCTTCTGGTCTTAGGTCAAGTTGTCATTTCCTCGCTGTCCTTGTTGTCATATTAACACTGGCACAAGTATATCTCCCAACGGAGCTTAGTTCCTGGTGTTGTTGCAGGGGGTGGTTTCAGTTCTACGTCTGGAATCTGGGATTTGAGAATGAACTAACACTGTCTGAGACTGAGTTGTATCCACATAAAATGTGTCCAGGATGGGAGGCACCCTTGTATAAAAAGTGTGGGTTCTTATCCTTAGAAGATAAGATCTTGTGTCTGAGTCCATAATTTCCCCTTATTTACTGTGCCTATACAAAAACATATGGTGTCCTTTTGTATTGCTGATGCTATTCCGGGTAAGGATGACAGGCTACACGTACAGTGTCTGTGGTGTGGTCTGAGCTTTTATCCCAGGCAAGACGTTTTCTTAGATTTTGTACAAAGCAGCACCAAAACTGGTGAGGATAGAGAAAATATGTATATATATAGAATATATAAATAAAATTGAGATATAAAAAAGAAAGGAAATTGAGAAAAAGAAGGAGAAAAGGTATTTGAAGAAAGAAAGTAATGGCTATCTGTATGTTTAGGAATACATATCTTAAGATACAGTATTATAAAGGTATTAAAATTACATAGGCAATATAGGCCTCCCAATTAGGTTTTCTGAGATATTCTTGTGGGGAGTGAAAGCCAAGTACTTTTTCATATCACAGACTTTGATATAGAGTTTAAGATATGATTTGCAGCATTTCAGAGTCCTGTAGTGTCCTTAAATTGGTTTTTTTTTTTTCTGCAGCTGAATCTGGTATCATGCAACTGTCCACGATTTGATGGGGGTGGAGGGATCACAAGCTTGAGTCAGGAGGCTTATTGGTTGTGGTTTCTTGCTGAGACACAAGATGAGGGATCAAGAGGGTGTCTTTCATTGAGGAGCTGGATGGTGGTCTGTTGGGAAGGAGGTCGGTCTTGGTGCCTAACAGGTTAAAAACTGAGGGTAAAAAGCGTTAAATTAGGGGGAGATAACAAATCTGGGTTGGGATATGGGGGGGAGTAGAAGGTCTTTGGGTGTGAAAGGCAATATAGAAGAGGGGCTATATACATTGTATAGATGAAATATTTAAGGATAAGGCTCAGCAGTCAGATCAGGCCAACTGTATAGAAAGTAACGTTCACTTAGACACTGACTTCAGAGATCAATTTGAGTGCTATCCTCCACATATAGGATATTCCATTTCCTTTCCTATAAATAGTCAAGAATTAGAATATTTTTGAACGATGTTATAACGGGTATATGTCGCGCGGGCACAAATGTGCCACGCTTTTGAAAATAGTTATCAGTAAAAATAAATAAATAAATAAATAAATAAATAAATAAATAAATAAAGGACACCCCTGCAGAGGGGCTGCTATGGCTGAGATAAATTTGCTTTGGCTAGCTGTCCTATCCTATCCCCCAAGGCCCAGGTTACCAGATGTGGCCATGAAGACCATTCTGGCGTGGGGGAATCTGGCCCCCAGACTAACTGACAGTCCAGGGGGTTCTTTGGCTAGCTGTCCAGCCCAGTGCCCACAACATACCACTGCAAGGGGCAAACTCCTGGCATGTGTGGTCTCCAAGCCCAGTTCCCACATCTGTAGCTTGCAAATGAATGGAGAAGGGAGTTTCCTCCTCCACTCCATCCCATCCCCCAAGGCCCAGGTTACCAGATGTGGCCATGAAGACCATTCTGGCATGGGGGAATCTGGCCCCCTGGACTAACTGGCAGTCCAGGGGGTTCTTTGGCTAACTGTCCAGCCCAGTGCCCACCACATGCCAGTGCAAGGGACCAACTCCTGGCGTGTGGCTTCACCAAGCCCAGCTCTCCTCTCTGTAGCTTGTGAATGAATGGATAGGGGCGGAGTTTTGCTCCACGCCATCCTATCCCCCAAGGCCCAGGTTACCAGATCAGGCCATGAAGACCCTCTGGCATGGGGGACTCTGGGCCCCAGGACTGGCTGGCAGTCCAGGGGTTCTTTGGCTAGCTGTCCAGCCCAGTGCCCACAACATGCCAGTGCAAGGGACCAACTCCTGGCGTGTGGCTTCTCCAGGCCCAGCTCTTCCCTCTGTAGCTTGTGAATGAATAGATTGGGGCAGATCAAAACATTCTTAAAAGAAAAACTGAATGGCCTATTTTAAGACAAGACTGACCAACAGACACACCAAACTTCGATATAAGATGGCACTAACTCCCAGGACAATTCTTTCTCTCAATGTCAATGGACTAAATGCACCAGTTAAGAGACACAGAGTGGCTATATGGATCAAAAACTCAATCCAACCTTCTGCTGCCTTCAAGAAATGCACCTAAATAGTCAGAACAAGCATAGACTCAAAATAAAAGGCTGGAGGAAAATCACCCAAGCAAACAACACCCATAAAAAAGCTGGAGTGGCCATACTAATATCAGATGATGCAAACTTTATACTTAGGAAAGTTGTAAGGGACAAAGATGGACATTTTGTATTAATCAAGGGATACGTACAGCAGGAAGAAATCACTCTCCTAAACATATATGCACTGAATGAGGGGCCAGCAAAATATTTAATAAAATTGTTGACAAATCTGAAAAATAATATCAATAACAACACAATAATTGTGGGAGACCTCAACACGGCATTGTCAACACTTGACAGGTCAACCAGACTGAAACCCAACAAGAATATACTAGACCTGAACAGAGAAATGTAAGAAAGTGGCCTATTAGATACAGGACACTCCATCCCCAGAAGCCTGGATATACTTTCTTCTCTAATGTACATGGAACATTCTCCAGGATAGACTACATGCTAGCACATAAAACATACCTCCATAATATTAAGAGGATAGAAATTTTGCAGGCTACCTTCGCTGAACACATGGACCTAAAATTATATGTGAACTACAAAGGGACACAGAAGAAAAAAATTAATATTAAAAATTTTTAAAAGTTAAACAACCTAATACTGAATAACCAGTGGGTCCGAGATGAAATCAAAGAGGAAATCAAAACCATCCTGAAAACAAATGATGATCCCTGAAGGTGTGGCACAGAAATATGACCCTCACTTGGGAGCCAAAGTGCCAGGGGCTGGCCTTCCAGTATTGGCAACTTCCTCCCTAAACCAAAGCTTCCACAATGTTCTAGCAGGAGCTCAAGAACTGACTTCATGCAAAAAAAAAAAAAAAAAAAAGCTGTGCATTGGGGAGGAACTCGCATGTTTAAAGAGAGGACACTGGATATTTTAAAAGGAACCCTTTGAAAGCACACCAGCAAGAGTTAGAAACCCCAAGTAGCCCTTCTGTACCTTCCTCTCTCTCCTCAAACCCCCATTCCAGAGGAACGGAAAGGAGGAAGCACCTCTTTTCTTTCCTAAGAAAACCTGGAACCTAGCTGAGAAGTTGGACATGGGTTGGAGGGGTAAAAATGTGGAAAAAAGGGGAAAATGCAACTGAATTGGTGTGGATTTTTAATGTCACTGAAAGGGGTTGGAAATTTTTCTGGATATAATGAAGGGACTAGACTGGGAGAGTCAAAATATAAAAACCAAACTAACAAAAACATTGATTAAAGTATAACTAAAATAAACCCAACAAAATAAATAATAGTAATAATAATAAATAATGAAACCATGTCTCTTCATTTCCTTTCCAAATTCAGACTGTAATAAGCTGATGATCTATATTGGCTTGAAAATGGGGAGCAACCAGAGTGATTGTGATAGAAAGCAGCAAGCAATTCTGTGGGATGAGGGGGAATAAACCAGATGAAGGGGGTGGAAGACCATGAAGCTGTAGGATAGAAAGCCAAACATGGGGGAGAGGATAATCAAAAAGAAAGTGAAACTCTGGACAGCCCTAGTAAATAGAGCTGATGAGCTGACATTGATACTGTGAGAAAGACACCCAATTGCTTGCTCAATTTCTTTGTTTCCATACTTTTGCACTACTGACCTTCCATCTTAAGGAGTAAATAGCTTCATTTTTAAAACACTTTGCAGAACTAGGTCAGAATGAGGGTAGTGTCATTATGAAGAACACAAGCTCTGCAGCCAAAATGCTGAGTCAAAATTTGGTCTTTTCCATCTAGTAACTGGTAATCTCAGTTTACTCCTTATGTAAAATAGGGAGGGTAATAATACTGTCTCTGAGGGCAGTTGAAATGGTCCAAGAAGGTCCTACAAGCAAAACCTATTATTTAGCAAAAATAATGTATAATGTGTAATGCATTGAGATGATTCACTGAGTACACATTAAAACTTGAATTTCATGTTAATTAAGCATCATCATGATTGAATTTTAATCCTTTTCAAATACTAGGAGTCAATTTTCTTATAGAGTTCAAGTTTTTGAATGAAAATGTTGTGCATGTAAAGGTATTACATAAAACTCATATGACCAAGAACTCTTGAGAAAACACAATTTGGCAAGAAAGGTATTCATTCACATGGATGTTTAAACATTTTCAATATATGAAGCATAACTAAACATAAGCAAACACACAAATGCATATATAATAGTCAATAACCTAAGAGTAGGTAAAATAATACTCTCTAAATAAGCATACTAAATGAATTATATTCATTCACAAATGGTCCCTCATCTTAACATTAAATAAATTTAATTTATTGTCTACCTAAGTTCCTAAACATCAAATTTACTTGACTTATACTGGTAGAAAAGTTAGTAGGTAGCATAACAAATTCTTTATTTTAAGGACATCTTAGGGGTTTTGCCCAATCAATGAATTTTTTCAAACTGGCTTCTAAGTGTGTTTTCCTCATACATGAATTATCATCAGTAAAGCCCCACATTGAATCACTGCCATAAGAAACCGAAGTACAAAAGCCAGAGTCATCATTTGTTTCTTGTTCAAAATAAAACTGCACCATGAATTGTGAACAAATCCAATGCATAAATACGTATCTGGGCTGATTCAATACCATTATATTCAATTCAAATGCCACCAATATTATAAAGCCAACAAACTGGCATCATTCACTTATTCTTTCAAGATATGTTAAAAAAAAACTTATTATGTTCAGTTTCATTTTCCTTAAATATAGATGCTGAAATCTACTAACAGCACTTCCTTTACCCACTTTCAAAAGAAAAGACCCAAAGCTTGATATTCAAGTGTCACAAAATTGGCACAACTTTAGGCTGCTGTTTATATACTTCTTGCAGTCAGCTTTGGTAGATTGGAACCAGTATATGGTTGAACAATTGGAGACATCACAGGTGAACTGATATGTCTAGTCATAGAAGTGTACATTTCTAATCTAGTTACCACACACATAAAACTACCTGCCATTTTTTGACACACATTTAGGTTAGTGATGTGTAAAAATGGTTTGGCTTCAACCTGGGAAAAAATAGACCACGGAACCTAGACAAAGAAGACTTCAATATGATAAGCAAGTTATGTCTACATGACTGAAGATGATGGAAATGGACAGATATATGATACATAATAGAAGCATTTATAATGGGATTTAGCAGATGTAGAACACAAATCTAAAATCCCAACTGTATTGCAAATTCACACCAGAGTATTGAGTGATGGAGTTCTTAGATAATCAGGCTATCCAGATAAAACTAATACCTAGGAATTATACATTTGAATAACAATTTACTAAGAATTTGTTCTGTTGTGGGCACTGATTTGAGAAACAACTCTATGGTCTCTGTGTGATGGGTGGTGTTCTTTACATAACTGAAATCTAAACACAATCATATATGTAATAAAGTTGTTTAAATAAAAAATGAATCAGTAAATCCTTTATGAAAAATTTTATGTCAAAGAGTTTAATGGTGAATTATATTCTAACAGGAACATATGCATAAAAATTTAAAACTTTAAAATAGAAATAAAAGAGGACTTTTGGGTTCATTGACCCTTGGTTACACTTCCATAATTCTTCCTTCACAAGCCCACAATCATTCATAGAGCTCTGGGAGCTCAAGAATTATTTAGAAAAAACTTGGTTTCCAAACCACAGTTGAAACATTGGTTGAGTAAGAAGTTTACTTAGTGGTTTAGGTGAACTCTTAGTGGTCCTCAGGTTCCCCCCTCCCTCCGTACTCCAGGGGGGAGGTGCATGGGGAGGAGGGCAGGCAGACATCTGGCTTCCGATTTCGTCCTTGATTCTGGAGACCAGCTCTTGCCAGGTATGGGGTTTGGGGAGGCCCCATACCAGAGCCTTTCTCCCTAGCCTGGGGAGTGCTGGGAGGCTTGGCAGGCCCCCAGCCGTCCTTGTCTTTTTCCCCTGACTCCAGGCCTTCCCTAGAGTGCCAGCTCAGATGGCCAGAAGTGGGTTCAGGTGGACTCTTAGTGGTCCTCAGGTTCCCCCCTCCCTCCGTACTCCAGGGGGGAGGTGCATGGGGAGGAGGGCAGGCAGACATCTGGCTTCCGATTTTGTCCTTGATTCTGGAGACCAGCTCTTGCCAGGTATAGGGTTTTTCTCCCCTGGACTTCAGTCTTTCCCTGGGCACTGGTCTAGGTGGACTCTATAGGGGTCAACAGGCTTTCCCCCTATCTCTCCCTACACTAATGGGAATGCACTCTGGGAGGAGGGCAGGCTGTTCTAGCACTGGTTTATATTGGGACAGTCAGTGGAAATTTTTTCTCTTTTTTTTTCATATTGATATTATTGTATGTATATATTCTATATATCCATAATATCCATCTCGTATTGGGACCTTGATACTGTCCTATAAAGCTCATTTCTAATATTTTACTGCCTCAGTCCCAACCCTTACTTCCCCCATCCTCCCATGTAGGTGCCTCTAATGACATGAAGCTCACCATATAGAATGATAAGTGCAGTTGGAGAAATAACTACACTGAGAATTATCATAACAATGTGAATGAATGAGGGAAAAAGAAAGCCTGTCTCGAGAACAGGTGTGGGTGGGGTGGGGAGTAGGTAGATCTGGAAAACTGGTGGTGGGAATCCTGCACTGGTGAAGGGGGGTGTTCTTTACATGACTGTAATCATACAACTACAATTATATTTGTAATCACGGTGTTTAAATAAAGATAATTTAAAAAATAAAAAAAATTTTAAAAAAGAAGTTTACTTAGTTTCCAAGGATTAATTTTAATGAATACCTAGTCATCTCTACCCTGTGAATATGCAGCATCATAAATGAAGAACATTACTATTGCATGAACTGATGATGGGCCTGAAGAGGAGTGAAGGGGGAGTCATGTGAAGAAAACGAGAGAAAGATGGACACAGCATTTCACAATCTCACAGCCTGCATGGTTGATATATCCTCTTATAAAGATTTTGTCATCTCCTTTGTAAAATTACTCTAGAATTCTATTAGAGACAGTCAATTAAGGGAGAAAGGCAGAACATCTGTGGGCAAGAGAAGCAGCTTCATTCTAAGCTATTGATTGACATAAATCCCGTTATTTTATTCCATGTTATAACATTATCTTGTCCCACTATTTCAATATTACCATAAGTGAAAATTCAGATTTTCTAATTAATTATGTTCTACCTGTCAGGACTTCGTATGTCTCATTCAATGACAAATAGACAAATCCCTTGATTTCTTCGTTTCTCACACACACAGAAAAATGTATTTGTAGATATAAAAAGTAAAGAAAAGAAGCAATTCATGGAAACAAGTGTTCCAGAATAGTTCCACTATTATCAAGTTATCAAGGTGTTAGAACACATGTTTATTAAGTTTCCTAATTGTCTAAATTTTCAATAAAACAAAAAAAAACACACAAAATGATGTTCACAAAATAATACTAAAACCTGAGCAAAACTATCAGTTACTAGCATAAAAATTATTCAAATTCCTAACAGTCACTTACCATGTTGTTATTTCAATGTAGTAATACTAAAGATTTGTTTTAAAGAGTCTAATATGCAAAATTATGGCCAAATAAACATAAATAATACCTGAACCATGTCGCCAAATAGTTCAACTTAATTAGGCATTAATAGAGCAGTTCTCAAACAATATATATATATACATATACATATATATATATATATATATATTTTTTTTTTACACACAGAGATATATGTGGGATATACCTATGTGAAAATGTAGAGCTATGGGTTCTACCCATAAAAGGATTCTGACTCAGCCATACAATACATGGTGTGCATAGTTAACAAGATGGGCTACTGGGTCCTAGAGACTATTATACAGGCAGGAAGCATGTTTTTATGAGCTAGAGAAATCCCATTGTACTGTCTCTAGACACATAGCATATTGTTGTAACACACTTCAATTTTCCCCAGCTTTCTCACATAATATTTAGGCACCAATAGCAGAAATTCTTCCTCTTGGAATAACCTACTTTCTGATGACAGTAATATCATATTGGAACATTTTCATAGCAAACCTCAGTGAACCCCTGTTAGAAAGACTCTCCAGACATTTCCTTGAATCTCATTCCAGTTCTGATCACCTCTGATGGATAGCAAGAAGAGTCACCAGGCATTGCTTACATATTCTACCTTCGTTTTCTGAATGATCTCGATAAATTCTCTCCTCCTTGTCCTCTTTCCTGGCACTGCGACAGAATTCCTTTCACATCTCTGCCTAAGGTTTATTTCCCAAATTAATTATTTTCACTGCTCTTTCTAGATCTTCTCCCAATTATGTAAATCTCAATATAATTGGCAACAAGAGATGCCATTAGCCCACATTGTGACTTTATGTGAATTAGAAAACAATACTTTTTCCTCAAAATATTTTATTTTCTATTTCATGGAAAATTGTCACAAATTCTGATTTTGCTAGAACAAATTGTTATTATCTGCCAGAAATCTATAAATATGCACAATATAGTGTCTGTAGCATAACTGGAAGCCATGGCATCTATTACATAGATAATACAGAAATTTCATATCCAATGTTCCATATTTCCTTTATACATCACAGTTAGTATGTACTCTTTGGGAACATGCATGACTTTTGTACCTACATTTTTATTCCTGGCTTAAATACTGATCTTTCCTACCACCGAAGACATGAAGGTGGGATAGATCTTTTGATGATAATTATGACTTGCCTTTTCAGCAGAATTCTATTTTTCCTCAGTTTGCTGCCTGGTGGGTGGAATGTTTGGAATTAGTTGGATTACTGGGAAATTAGTCTTTTTATAGGCACCCTATTTGTGGAAAGAAAGAATCGTGTCAGTTCAGGTTCTCACTATTTAACTAGAGAAAGAGGAAGGGTGGGTAAATCTGCATAAACACAATGGCACAGAAATATTTTGTCAAGAGGTAAAGTACAGTGCTGAGAGATGAGTAATAAGGTCTATAGAGGCCCCCTAATCTACAAAATGAAGTGGAGAATTAATGCAATCAAGCTTGCTTTCTTTTCTCTCTCCCTTTTTTCTCCCACTCTCCTCCCTTTCAAAGAAAAGTAGTAGATGAATAATTGAGGCAAGGGGATTTTTTTCCTTGAATAATTCAGGAAATTGCCTCAATTTTCCTCTTCACTTTTCACTTCATTTACTTTGGTAGACTGAGACCACATCTACATAATGAGACTACATTGCTAGAGCACAATCAACAAGGTATTTTTTCCTTTGGCCTTAATTTTCCAATTGATTATGTGACACTTAACTATATCAACCATACATTGATCTGATTTCTTTGGGGGGAAATAAAAGGAAAACTGGACTAGTAATGCAGCCTTGTTCCTTGCCTCTAGCTCTTTCGCACAGATGGCTGATTATCTCAATAAACTGTGAGGATTCTTTCCAACAAGTATATTCTATTATGCTATTAATAAGTTTGACCTGCTCCCTGTATCAGTCAATAGGATCTCAGCTTAATTTCTAGTGAAAGTAGACATGAGTGATGCAACACATTAAAGACAATCAAAAGTTGAGTTGACTGGCATAAGATCCATTGTAGATGATCATAAATTTGGTTTGGGGGAACAAAATGGCTCGGTGCCACCATAAAACACTCCATCTCAATGCAGTGTTATTCATAATGGTTTTTCACACACCTAATCCCAATACCACACTCATCACCAGTCTACCCAGTTTCATCTCCCAAAGACTCAAAGGCCTTTTCCTCCCAAACCTTCACAAATCAATTGTCTAGATCAGTTCCCCCATTATATTGCCTTTGTCCCTTTGCTGCTACTTTGCCATCTACCTTTAAGTCCCACATATTGTTTGAAATCAGGAAGTGACATGTTTCTCACTTTATTCTCAAAGTTGCTTTGAGGATGTACCCACTAATTTGGGTCTTTTGTATGTTTGAACACCTTGGGAAATTCTTTCTACATATACTTTCCTCAGGTTGTACAATTTGTTGTAAATGATTACAATTTATCAATTATATCTAAGTAAAACTAAGAAGGCAAACATTAATAAGAGAACAAAGTCTCCCTAAATTGCTGCATCCATACAGGATTTGAATAACATACATTTGTGCCTACTAATAGTAGAAGCATTTCTGGGCCATACATACATACATAAAATCATACAGGGCCCAGCCCCAGAGGACAACATCCCAACACATTCCTTTTGTTTTGTTTTGGGTTCATTTTTTATTTGGGGCCACACCTAGCGGAGCTCAGGGGTTACTCCTGGCTCTACACTCAGAAATCGCTCCTGACAGGCTTAGGGACCATATAGGATGCCAGATCTAACCCAGGTTTGTTCCAGGTCAGCCAAGTGCAAGGCAACGCCTTACCACAGTGCTATCACTCCAGCCCCATCCAACACATTTCTGATCTCTCTTGTCATATGTGTTTAAGAGTACAGACTTCAAAAAAGATAAACCTGCATTGGTGCCTCAAATTTTTAATTTCTAGCAAGCATATACCACCAGGATCTTGATTTCCTCCTCTAAAATGGGTATACTGTCTTTACTTTGATTGTAAAAATTAAATGAAACAATTAATAAAAAGCACATAATATAGTCTAACAAGGAATAGACATTCAGCGACTCTTTCACAGCCAAAGAGCCAACTATGCATACAAATTTCATCGTCTTGCAGAAATATCATGGATCATGTATTTCAGCATCCAGTCTCCCAACAAAACAAATAAACATTATAATACATCCCCTTTATGATGATCACAACCATGAGACTGAGCACTGTGATCACCATCTCTGGACCACAAACTTACTAAAAGAGATCATAGTAAGCCAAGTTTTTCTACATCCCAAAACAGTGTCCTCATACTTGTGGGATTCAGCTCCATGCTACATATCTGTGGAACATATTTATGTGGAGAGCAGAAAACTCATGTCCTATACATGTACACAATACCCTGTGTAAAAAGCATGGGCATTAGGGGGGGGGTCAAACATGATTGCTACTTTCCTGAACTGCTTGCTCTGCATATGAATTTTGACCAGGGCTGGGGAGGGGCAGGGAAAAGACTATTAGACCCTTGCAAGAATTCAGCATAGTGTGTGGACTTTGGCTAGAGAACTATAGACATTTCTTGCATCACTCACAGTAGGATTCTTTGAAAGTGCAACCTCTGGTTCACTCTGGGTAATCAGACCTGCAGGTATTAATTAAACTTATGGTTCTATTTATTGTAGCACTATGGGGATTTCACAGACAGCAAATAGCAATAAGTACTTCTGAATGTTCTCTTTGGTTTAATTACTGTTCCATAGTTAGTTCATCAAATTGATGTACAGTCAACAAGGCTGTACTTCCTTGTTGTATTTAGTGTGAGAATGTTCAGGAGCTGCCATCTTTCTCATAGTGCCTGACCAAACTATGGAATGAAAACAGAAGCAACCAAGGAAGCTTTTTGTGTTTCCCTCCTCTCCCATGTCATTTGTGCAAGATTATCTCTTCCCTATTCCCCCAATCAGTATCTTTCTTGTTAGATATAACCTAGACTTGCACTGGACACTATTTGGATCAAGCATATAGTCTTACATCCAATGTAAATAGAGCAAGGGAAATGCAAAGTTATTAAATATTCAGAGGGTTTTATGACTCATGTAGAGTCACTATAGATATTTTAATATTTAGCAACTTGAGGATTATTTATCAGTTGAAGTGAAAGCAGTTTGGAACTAAAATTACTTAGAAGATCAATGTGAATTCAGATAGTATAGGGACTAGCCTTGTGCATGGTCAGCCCTGATTTGATTCCCAGCACTGAATATGGTCCTTTAGGTAGTTCCAAGAGTGACCCTCTCCCCAAGCACATTAATAAAGTTGGAATTACTATAAATGATCAGTAGAATTTTCTTTTTAGTCATTCTCCTGCCAAGACCTCCAGGACCTCAGGTACTGAGGCTGGCACATAGTGCCCCTATAGAGCACTGGCCATGTTTGATTTTACTGAAATTTCAGAGCTCTGATTCCTCTCTAGGTAGTTGCCTTTTACCTGGCTTTTTCTACTGTCATCTCTGGGTTGCAGAGTGCTGTTAGGTAATATGCTGCTGTTTTAAGTGCTGCAGTTGAGCTCTGTTGGTGGCCATATCAGCCAATACTGCAAGAAGGAACACTGCATGGCCAGAAAAGAAAATGATTCCTTGGTACCAGAGAGAAAGCACCAGAGGTTAGAGCAATTGCCTTGTGTGAGAACAGTTTGATCACAGGCCCTAGCATGTACACAACCTGAGCTCAAAACTGTCCCCACATGGCCCCCAAGAGTTACCAGGTACATTCTTAGAGATGCCCAGAACTAGGGTAGTACCTTATCTCTGGCATTGCAAAGTTCTTGGGACTTTTCCATGGAATTAATGGCCTAGTTGACTAAGAATCCTTGGTGGGGTACCATTGCTACTGAGCACTGCCCTGAAATGCAACTTTCTTAATAACCATTGACATAAGGCTTTGCCATGTACAGGGACAAGGCTGGTTTGATCCTGCGCACTGCCCAGTTGTGTTCCCTGAGCTCAGAATAAACCCTGAGCACTGCAGCATGTGATCCAAAAGCAAACAAGAATGAAAAAGGTAAAAAAAAAAAAAAAAAGAAACAAGAATATTGTTCTCCTAAAAATGAGTCTTATTTCCAATGACAGATAAAAGCTATTTTTTTAAAGCATCTAAATTCCAGAGATCCCAACCATTCCAAGAAATGAAAAATAATCTTCTGGGGTTCCTGGGAGCTACAGCTGGGGGATTTTACAAAACTTCCTCTCTGCCTTGCCTCACCCCCAAACTTCAGGCTTTTTGATAACCACACAACAAAGCTGTGCCACCTTTCTTCCATGCATTAGAGAGATGGCAGGAAGACTGGAAACCTTTTCTCAAGTTTGTGTAAAACCCAGAAATTTTTTTTATCTGTGTCAATGCTCAGTGGGTGTCCGGGTGGGTAGTTTGAATGACAAGTTAGTGTGAAGTTCCCTCCTCTGTGGAGATCCAGAAAAAATAGGGGGAGTCGAGAGCAATTGTACTTGAGAAAGTGACAGGCACTTGTGGAAGAAAAGGAGCTTAAATCTGTCACAATCCTGAATTTGGAACAGCATGGGTACAAAGGTATGAGAAGCACCATTTCAGAAGTCTGTTTCCTGTCTACATGCATTCCAGGTAGGCCCACAGGGTTAGGTGTGAAGGGCTAAGTTAACAGGCTTCTTCCTGTTTAAATATCTGATAGCCAAGAAAGAGTAAGCATCTTATTTGTTCCTAGGAAGATCACATGCACACACACACACACACACAGAGAGAGAGAGAGAGAGAAAGAGAGAGAGAGAGAGAAACACACATCCTAGAGAGAGAGACATCCTAGAGAGAAAGAGAGAGAGAAAGAGAGAGAGAGAGAGAGAGAGAGAGAGAAACACATCCTACTGGCTGTGACTGTTTCCCCATTATCTTCTCTACATGTCACTTTCTGGGGTAAACTCAAAGTTGCCAGAAATTCAATGTGAGGCCATGCCACCATGGCACGTGCATGACAGGAGAACAGATGGGGACGTTCACAGGAACAAAATGTGCACACAAGAGAAAAAAAGTCTGGCTCTGAAGTGTATATTAACCACCGTGTGGTGGCTTCCAAATCCTCTGCAAAGGCCAGGCTCGAATCTGACCTCTTTCTGCAGTGGCTATCTCCATTTCCAATGAAGATCCTGTCTGTTTGGCAAATGGTGACCATCTTTCCCCTCTCCCTTACTTCTCATTTTTCTTGGCTTCTGAATCTCTCTCCTATCTAATGTCTCCATAAATGTGAATGAAAGTACAACTTTTAACACTGTTCAAAATCTATAAGTTTTAAGAATTCTGTTTTGAGGCATTCAGCAAGGGGGGGAGGAGGAGGGAGGGCACATCTTAATGTTATTTAAAAGAACAAAAATGCGACTGGAATTGTTCATCTTCTCTGAGTTGGCAAACCAGCTGCTTTGTGTGTCTGTTATAAATGCTGGAATCCAGGCTTACTTGCTGCTCTGACATCCAAGCTGCAGACATTTCTGCAAGGCGGGTCTTGGTGTGCAAAATGAAGTCTAAAAAGGAAGCTATTATCGAGCTGACACAAGCCAAAATAGACATTAGTTTCAATTATCTGGGTTTTCAGGAGAAAGCCTTTTGAACCTTCATTATCAGGCTAATTACCTCAACTCTCACCCTTTGTATGTGTAATCAAAACCATAAAGTTTTAATCTGAAATATTTTCAGGAAGTAGTGAGTAAAGAAATAATAAGCCTACTTCTCACTTGGAAAATGCCCAGTTTCAAGGGAGAATGTGGGTTCCTGCTGCTTGGATTCAAGAAGTCCTCCAAAGAGAAAATGGGTCTTTGCAAAGCAGTTGACACAAGGTTGTCACATCACTCAGCAGAGAGAGTCAGAATCTCTGGTATTTTGTTGGCAACAGAAAAGATTGATTTTAGAGACCCCCTGGGCCCCTTGTTTCCACAAATGCTACAACACCTTCTTTATCTCCCTAACATCATCCCTTCTTATCAAAGAGAGATAACTTAGATAAAATTCAGTGCCAGAGAAGCCATAGCTCTTTCTCCTCCACTGCTTCGGTTTACACTCCACCTGTGTCCTTCAGCTCGGGTCCCATCTCTGCAATCAAGCAACTGTGTGTGGAGAAGCCAGGGTGTGCTTCTGAGTTATTTCTCAGCATCCCCAGTTCCTGAATGATAACCAGAAAGTCCTGTTATATTGCTCCTACTGTGTGACCCAGAGTCAATGACCATCATATCTCACATGAGAGTGTGATTTCAGAATACAAACAATTAGAAATCAACCATGTGATTTCAAAATACAAGCCTTCCTTACTCCCCATCAAGTCCTTTTCAAAGAAGTGGCTCTGGTGGGGAACCTAACCTCGTTTTTCTTGGCAGAATAGCTGGAGCTCCGTTTCTAGGTAATGCTGTAAAGTGCTAAGTTGGCATCCACGACTAAACCTATTTAACTCAGCACAGTTAGGTGAAAATAATTGCATGCATCCAGGGAATTGTTTTTTATCTCCCACTGATTTCTGGGGCAAGCCTGGGGCCTGAGTTCATTTGAGACAAAGCTTACTCTTGAACCCAACTCTTTACTGTTCAACTATCAGATCTTGCCACCCTTAGAAGCACACTGATCTCTGGGCTTTAGTATGGAATGAGGGTGATATTTGTCTCAAAAAAGGTGATGGACGCTTGGGTACAGAACTGGGTACAGAGAGGTGGTTATCAAATTATAAGCCCAAAACAGACTGTAAAAGAATGCTTATTGCTGATAGACTGAATTGTGTCTTCCCCTCAAATGCATGGACTGAAACTCTGCCCCACCATGTGATGGCATTTGAAGGATGGGATTAGTGGTGCCATGTGAGGACATGGCAAAAAATCAGCAGTCTGCAAACCAGGAAGAGATCATCACCATAAACTGAGCATGTACTCCCCTGTTCTGATCTATACAATAGATATGATCTATACAATAGAGATGAGATTTAGAAGGACCAGCCCATGATATGAAGCTTACCACAAAGATTAGTGAGTACAGTTAGAGAAATAAATACACCAACAGCTATCATGACAACAGTAATGAGTGAAAAAAATAGAATTACTGTCTTGAAGATAGACTGGGGGATGGAGAGGAGGGAGATAGGGGGGGGGCATTGTGGCAGGAAGGTTGCACTGGTGAGGGGGGTGTACTTTTTATGAATAAAACCCACTACAAACCTGTTTGTAGCTATGGTGCTTAAATAAATATATTAAAATTTATTTTTGTAAAAGTCTCTGGTCTCCAGAACTCTGAGAAATAAATGCCTATAGTTAAAAGAACACAGGCTATATTTAATTTCCAGGCCCAACAAATTAAAATATCTTTTCTTCCATCCACTTCATTGATCCCTTCCTTGTCCCACATTCCTCCTTTTTTCCAACTGTTAGCCACATTCCTTCACATTTCATTTCAGGTCGCCAAGCTCTCTTCCTTCCTGACTCAACTCAAATATTCTGATTCACTGGGGACTCAAAGGTGGGCCAGGAGCCTACCCTGTGTTCACTGGTTTCAGCAAATCCCAGCAACCCCTTTGCCCTCCAGTTAAATAGCTTCTCCTTCTTCTTCTCTGGGGTCCCTGGGACCTGCCTGAGGTGCCGTTCACCTCCACTATGAGGCGGGGTTCAGGGCTAGAAGTAAATGAAATACAGCTCTGTTGCCTTCTGCTCCATTAGGAAAGGGAAAAATCAATGTTTGCCAAATGTAGAAGGACAAAATCAATAGCAAAAGAAATTTTATTTTCAACCTTCTAAGGGAGTATTACAAAGAAGGGAGAGTGAAAATTATTATTATTTATTGATGTAGATAGCACCTCCTGAAAGCCTCAAAGTGTTTTATGGAATTACAAACTGTCTCAGTCCTCTGCTGCATACAGACCGCTTTTTTCTATTCATAGGCAGACCCAGGCAGAAGGGGATGGCACAGGAAGCAAAGAGATCATGACACCACAGCTCTAGGGGCCATTACTTAAAGTTGGTAGCTCACCTATCAAAAAAGAAAGAAAAAAACCTAAACGTAACAATTAGTCGTGATATGAGTTTAGCACGTTCTAATCTTGGGAAAAGTTCCCGGGGAAGAAGAAGCACCTCTTTAGATGTCAGACAGCATCGTGATATATGCTGTTTGGCAGTAAGGAAAGAAAAGCCTCATCCCACCCTTCTCCAATGTTCCTTCACTGGAACAAGCAGCGCAATTGGAGGGAGTCAGCCCCCCTGCTGCCAACATCTTAATGCAGTTCCTGGCAGGAGAGGTTTAAAACATGGCTTCAGAGCCAGGAGTGTAAATGATGGAGCAAAACTTCACGAGGCCGAACTGTCAAGAGTGAGGTTATAGGAAGTGGGAGGTGTAGAGGTTTGCGGCTACCTAAAATAAAAACCCCACAAGAAACGGAGAGAGTAGAGCTGAAATCCCATCAGGGTAGTCTGACTTTAATCTCCTTTCTAGATTTGTTTGGTTTTTGTTTTTATTTTTGTGTTTGTTTTTCCTTTGAATTTGACAATGATTCTGGGAGAAAGTGAAGGCAGGAATAGAAGCTCCATTTTATAAGCATTTCGTAACCAATTTGTCCCAAATCATTCAGTTGTTGGCAAAGCCAGGAAGGGATCCTGGCCAAAGGAAGATGAGACATGGAGAAGCTCAACTTCTGCCTCCAACTGCTGCATTATCTACAACAGACCTAACAAATAGGCAGATGTAGGTGTGATTCATCTCTGAACATTATCCTCTGATATCTCCCCACTGGGCTATTTGGAATGACCCAGTCTAGTCTATGGTATATCAGAGAATTCTGTAAAAAATTACAGAAAGCTAGTACCACCATCTATAAGCATCTCCCATTCCTTCCAGAATTCTTTCCAAGTCTCTACAACAAATATCTGTGGGAAGAGTTGGAGTCACATGCCAGGGTATAAACTCAGAACACTAACACCATGAGCAGAAGTTGACTCCAAATGGATTAAATGAAAATTTAGATCTCTTGCCCCTAAATTTTAAATTACATTGAATAAATCATAGGCAGAAACTCCCTATGATAATGCTTTCAGTGGAATCTTCAGTGATTTGGCTGTACCTGCAAGGAAAACAAAAGCAAAAATTAAGCAATGGTTTTACATTAAACTAAAATGTTTCTGTAGGCTGGAGAGATGGGTCAACATGGTTGCTTTGAATTCAGGAAAAGGCCCATAAGTGATCCCTGGTACCACATAATCCTCAGAGCACCAGCAGGAAAGGCCCCCAAGCACAGAGCCAGAGAAAAATGGCCTTAACCAAAAAAAAAAAAAAATCCAGAAACAAAAGCTGATGGGTATGTGGAAAAAAAGAGCCCTTCGGGGCCGGGCGGTGGCGCAAAGAGGTAAGGTGCCTGCCTTGCCTGCGCTAGCCTTGGACGGACCGCGGTTTGATCCCCCAGTGTCCCATATGGTCCCCCAAGCCAGGAGAGACTTCTGTGCGCATAGCCAGGAGTAACCCCTGAGCGTTACCGGGTGTGGCCCAAAAACCAAAAAAAAATAAATAAATAAAAAAATAAAAATAAATAAAAAAGAGCCCTTCATTTACTGTAAATAAGAATGTCATCAATTACAGCCTCTGTGGGAAACTATGAAGAATTCTCAAAATATTAAAAGACAGAAATTTCATATTATCCAGCAATTTGACTCCAAGGTATATATCCCAGGACCACAAAAATAATGATCCGAAATATATAACAAATATATTATTATTCATTGATGTGCTATTTATAGCTAAGATCTGGAAACAACCCAAGTGTCCATCAGCAACTGAGTGGGTGGTTTATATATACAGTGCAATGCTCCTGAGCACTAAAAAAATGCTAGATGTAGTCTTACCTTTTGCTACAACAAGGATGAAATTGGAGGGCATCATGCTTAAAATCATAATTCAGAAGGAAAAAGTCAAATGCCAAGTGATGTCACTCATAATGTGATATATAAAGCATCAAAGCAAGGAACAAACAACGTTCAATGAAAGCAAATGTTATGATTCTGACTTTAGAAATGAGGTCACCAAAATGGGGGCAGAGGTTGAAATGGTCTATAAAGGAGAGATATTGGCACTTGGCTTATGGATATGAAATGGCAACATTTTATCCATAAGCTATAAATATTTGTACTCTGATTAACCAATATTATCTCAGTAAAAATGCTTCCAAATATTTCATTATCCTCCCTAGACTGTTCCAAATTGTCTATGACTTTGAAAATATTATACTAAGAATGCAACCAACATCCCAAATACCACTGTCATCAAGAACTTGACTATTTCTCCAATTTTCTGAATACTATTAGATTCAGTAATCTTTCCTTCACTTTATGAACCTGGTCAACTTCTGGGGCCTTTTCATGGTGACTTCCAGCTTTTCTAGTCATCACTTTCCATCCTAAATCTGTCACTGATCTTATAAATAAACCTCCGTGGAAAGTTGTACTTTTCCAACTATGATGTTTAGTCTTCTTTATGTCTTTTACTTGGCCTATTTGGGTCTTATTCTGTCTTCTAATACACTTTACCCCAGATTTATCTTAGATTTATCTATAAATTTACAGGTCAGTTTGTCTACTTCTTCACTGAAATTATTAATAAATCCATCCATTAAAATCAAACCTTAGGGCAAAACCGTATCCCAGACACAGGCAGAGTTTGCTTTTGGTTGACATTAGCTCTTTAATCCTCACTCTGGTCATTCAACTATGAATAGACTTAGCTAACTGCTACTCAGTTGACACTCTTCTTGTCTGGAACTGCTGTAGGGTCAGCCACAGGCAAGAGTTACTTTCAGAATAAGGAGAGTGGTGGAGATGAGAAAATGAATATGTTGCTGGGAAGTTCCACAAGAATATAAGCAGATGGTCTTGAACACATAGATGGTGCTGAGGGAGATAATGTTAACAGAATGCACTAAAACCACAACTATCAATTAACGAGTAATAGGAGCAGGGGTGGGAGAAAAGGAATATTGGACTGGAAGTGACATAAGATGCTGGAGAAGGATGATGGACACTTAAAGGGTCAGTTTCTGTTTCAACTGGAAAACTTTCCCTGGAAACCAGCCAACTTCATTTTTACTCCCTTTGCCTTCTATGGTCCCTTCCTCCTGAGGCCAATCCAGCATCTCACCAGCTTCATCTTGACTATACAAATATTATAAACTTTGTCAAAACCCCTAATCAAATCCAGATCTACCAAATGACAGTATGTAGGATAAGGCCTAGTCACCTTAAAAAAATAGTCACCCCTCTGTATTGGATGAGAGTTGTGTCCATGGAAAAAAAGTCTTAACATCTCCTTCTGGAAACCTCTCTCTCTCTCTCTCTCTCTCTCTCTCTCTCTCTCTCCTCTCTTCTCTCTCTCTCTCTCTCTCTCTCTCTCTCTCTCTCTTCTCTTCTTCTCTCTCTCCTCTCTTCTCTCTCTCTCTCCTCTCTCTCCTCTCTCTCTCTCTCACTCTCTCTCTCTCTCATCTCTCTCTCTCCTCTCTCTCTCTCTCTCTCTCTCTCTCTCTCTCTCTCACACACACACACACATAAAAAGAAGATATAATTGGACAGTAGGGCCCCGGTGAGATAGCACAGCGGCGTTTGCCTTGCAGGCAGCCGATCCAAGACCAAAGGTGGTTGGTTCGAATCCCGGTGTCCCATATGGTCCCCTGTGCCTGCCAGGAGCAATTTCTGAGCAGACAGCTAGGAGTAACCCCTGAGCACCGCCGGGTATGGCCCAAAAACCACAAAAAAAAAAAAAAAAAAAAGAATTGGACAGGAGCAGGTAGGGCATTTCAAGTTTCAAGCCCCAGCATCTTATATGGTCTCTCAAGCATTGCCAGGAATAATTTCCAAATGCAGAAACCCCTGAGCACCACCAGATGTGACCCCAAAACAAACAATATAAGACCCAAAGGCAGACGAGTTCAATTTCCCTTCAGATTATGCTCAGGATACAGCTAGAGAAATGGTAGCCACCATGTTTCCAGTCATCTGGGCAATAGGGAAGCCCCCCTGCAGGAGAAGGCAAAAAGGGAAGGTTCCAAAGGCACAGAGCTTTTCCAGCCACCATTGCAAAGTACCCTTTATGCCTAAGCTAATTTTGAGTTCAATTTCTGTCATTTGTCACCAATGTCACTTGTGACTTTGTCAAATGCACAAATCCCAACATGAAAAATATGGCCTGTAAAGAGAAAGACAAACAAATGGATCTAACCTTTATCCTCTTTATTTGGCATGAATCTGAGGCTATTAATAACTCCAGAGAAAATGAGTCTTCTTGCCTTTATACAGGCCATTCCCAGTTGAATCCCAGGCACTACATATAGTCCCCTGAGCACTACTGGGAATGATCCCTGAGCAGAGTTAGGAGCAAGTCCTGAACACAGTCTGGTATGACCTCAAACAAAACAAAAGGACAGAACTTCAATTGTCATTATCTCAGGGAAATCATTCCTTCTTAAAAAAAAATTGAATTAACTTCTTTTTTCCTTTTTCTTTCTTGATGGTCAAAGAAAATCCCTTCCTCTTACTCTGGTAAGAGGAATGAGGAGAGCCCAAGGGAGGATTGTAGTAGAAGCCTCATACCCTGATTAGGGAATGCAGTTCTGAAAGCAATGCTGACACAGGAAATAATCCACACAAGGTTAGGGAGATAAAACAGGATCAGGAACTTCCAGCACAAGCTATCTGCAAGTAGGCAAAATGTACCCACAGGCAGCCAGGCTAGCTGTGAGGCCAAAACCAGAAGAGGTCTCTCTGACCTGAGGTCTTTATTAGGAAGAGTAGGACCACCTCCATGGGAGAACAGGTAGGGGTAGGAGGCCAGCCTAAAGGTACTTCCCACCCAAGTGGGACAAGCACTTGCAAAGAAGAATTATCCTAATAAAGTAAGAACTGGTCACTCCAACAAATGGTGTCTGCTTACTTGGTATGCTGAAATGAGAAAGAGGAGGGTTTCTATTGAATTATCCCTACTTTACTTGGCATAAATGTTTCCTGAGTCTTCCATGTCTCAGGGTCCTCTTTCTAAGCTTAGGCTCCATCTATACCTGAGATATTTTGTTGTTCCTCTTCCTAGTTATATCATAACAGTTTCTAAAAGGCAGTGGGAGTGGGGCGTGGGGAGCAGGGGTGGAATGATGCCTTAGACTTCAGATGTAATCAGAAGCACAGACAACAGCAAAGTCAGCAAAGGCGGGATCCTTCCAAGGATTTTCCAGAGTCAACTCCAAACACTTGAGGATTAGGTAGCATTCTCTGGCCCACAGTGCTGACAGAGGGACTCCCCTCCTGCCCCCACCAGTAGATGGCTGAGCCATGGAGACACTGCAACTGTCAGCCTCACCATGAGATTCCCTGCAATTTTCTTGAGGATGTGCCAAGGGATTCAGATTTCCAGTAACTAGAACAGATGTGCCATGTAAATTCTTTAGGCTTAAGCTCTCTGTTAGGTTTATTATGTTTCCTGTCTAGGATCTCCCACAGTCAGGACTAGCTAAATCATTGCAAAATAAAAAGGCAGGGCTCCTTATACAGAAGTGATTCTGAATTTCAAGGAGATAACTGCAGAGCTTGGAACCAAATGCAAGACCCTGTGCACACATGAATCTGCCTTGCCTAGAATGCCCATGATTCTCAGAAAGTAAATGTTTATGAATGAATAGATTCAGAAGGTAGAAAGGACTTCAAGAGAGCAGTTCATTTTTATCCCTTTGTAGCCTCACTTAGAACTCTTTTAAGAAAAGGATCCACTGTTGAGTGTGGAATTTGAGTTGCACTATTCCATGAAGGAGTCTTTGTAAAATTCTGAGCACAGTGTCCTTATACCCAAATTCTTCCTCACTTAATTTGAGTAGGAGTTAAATAGACAAGTTCTTAAAGACAGAGCATCAGAAATAAAACCACTATTCATCATGTGAAATGTACACCTTTTAGCATATACTCTAAGCATATGATTATTGTTCATACTTAAATAATCTGTGTGTCCAGGAGCTATGAAGTTTGCATTGTTTACCTTTGATTTCAATATCTATTCTTAACATTCTTATCAATAGGTATGCCTGGAAGAGACTAGAACAGCATGTTTCATCTCTGGAAGGTGTTAAACACTTGTTGGTTGCTTGTAAGTAACCTTGGTCTGCTCTTTAAAAACAAAGGATGGCAATGCTTACCAAGCATTTTCTGAGAAATGAGTGTAAATGGCAGGAAACGGTGTGTAAATTAAAGGAACTGCCTAATATAATTAGCCACACAGGAAATGTAGCTGGTCAGAAAAACAAAAGTGTAATTTATGAGGAAATATCAATTGGAATAATGTAAATAATGGGTTTTTCGGGGCAGTTTCTATTACTTGTGGAATGAAGGTAGTCATTTTACAAGGAATTGCTTAGCAAAATATAGAAAGGTTCTCTAAAGATCCGGTTTTTGAAGAGTACGTTATCCTCATGAAAGGTTCTAAATGAATTGGGTAGTTTTGCAGGGAAGCTAATGGACCCCACTGAATGTCTCCACTGCATCTATAAAAGATGGTCTCATCCTGGGCCAGGAGCTTTAGGGAGTACTGTGTCCACACCTGATGGGGAAGTTCACTCCTCTTGGCTCACACTAAACACAGTTGCCCAACGAAGTGACCAGACACAGATTATGCTGATAGAGTCATTGCTACTCATCTGATTGAAAAGATTGTTAGTGTTCTTGTATGTCCCTCCATGAAACCAGTTTGTCCCATCTTCTTTTTCAGTCTCATCTTGTCTCTTTTTTGAAGCAGTTAGCCTCTTGGCATGAAAAAAAGAATTGACATGTCTATATAATGAGCCCAGTGGATCATTATATAAATGCGAACATAACACAGACTGCTAAGTAATGATTAACCACTCACCAAAGCTTGCTGAAGATTCAGCTCTTTTCTAATTAAAGAATGAGAACCTTCACTTGGCCTTTTAGGACATATTCTGTGCTGTAAAATTCTCACAGTTACTCACCTGATTACGTGAACTCTACCCTGAACAGGGTTAGCTTAGCTAACCCAGAAAAATACTGGTGGTGAAATGTAAACATTCACACTAGCTGTGTTCCCAAGGTCCAGATTCCTGAGCACAGACCATTGAACCAACTGCTAAGTGAAGCAAAAAATAATATGAGCAGTTTTATTTTACAGCTTTGTTTAAATTCCACTGCTGGTATCCTACTTAGGCCAACAATACTGTGTGAAATATATACCATGACCACTGACGTTTCCTATCTTCTGTCAACTCTCTCCCTGGGTATTCTATCTGTACCTTTATACTTCCTCCTTCATCGGGACCTGCTCCCTTCTTATTTGAGCTTCCATCTCCATGGAAGAATCTAAGGGGTTCAGGAACATA